>NC_142012.1:135338778-135638778 GCF_049901735.1 Notechis scutatus | reverse complement strand
TTGGCTTTGATAGTACCTTTGATCAGTAATTGATTTTTTGAGGGGGAGGAAGAGAAAGATATTAGTGGTTCTTCAAAAGACCTGCCATGTACTAAGATTTATTAGTGTTAATATTACTTTCAGGTCTGGTGAAACTTAGCCTGAAGATCTGCAAAAGTTCCAGTGACACAAAGCTATCATGGCCACTTGAGAATTTTATCAAAAGCACCTCCAGATAAGACATGCTGAATTGCAGTAGGAGATGTAACAGCAATTTCTGACAAAAAATGTTAAATTACATTTCTCTCTCTTTTTTTCACCACCTCCTAGAATTATACATTTTTGTGAGATAATAAAAGTTTCAGGCACAACTTTATTTTGTTTTGTTTCATCTCTTATGGAAAAGAAAACAGAGAGAATTCATAAGCAGTTTGTCTTATGTAGAAAACGGTTTGGAAGAGACATGCTTATTTTCATTTCAAAAGACATAGTTTAAAGCTTTATGAGTAAACATTACAATAGAGATGCAAATCCATATAGGTTTTAAAAATTTGGTTCTACATTTAGATCCTTCTGAACTAAGACTCTTGGGGAGTTTTCCCCAGTACTGATCTTCAGATATGTCAGTTATTGCGTGAAGAAAATATATAAATATATCCTAATAAAGAATGACTGGAGAAAATGACTCTTTCTTCTTTTGACATAAACTGTATTCCAGGGAAGTTTCTTTCAGTAATCTGGTAGTTACCATGATTTTAAACAATCACTGCAAGATTTACCCAAGAGAAAAAAAATTGATAATGCAGGGGAGAGACATGTTAGTCAGTTTAATCACTTCATACATTTGTTGAAGAGATCTATAGTTGACAACAATTTATGCCTTTTAATAAAATTTCAAAAGGTGCTACCAGACTCCTTCAGAACCAAGGTAAACAACAATTATATTATCTTTGATTTTTTTTCTGTGCCATGTATGTTCCCTGCCCCCATCCCATTCCCAACATTTTAGAAGATGGCAGGGGAAATACAGATAGTCTTCGACTTATGACCACAATTGAACCCCAAATTTCTGTAGTTAAGTGAAACAATTGTAAAGTGAGTTTTGCCCCATTTTATGACTTTTCTTGCCACAGTTGTTCAGTGGATCACTGCAACATGGTTGTTAGTAACATGTTTGTTAAGTGAATGTGGCTTCCCCATTGACTTTGCTTGTGAGAAGGTCACAAAACAGATAACAGATAATCATCCTGGTTGCTCTTCTCTGTACTTTTTCTAGAGTCGCAATATCTTTATTATAATGTGGTGAACAAAACTGGATGCAGTACTCTAGGTGTGGTCTTACTAAGGCTTTATACAGTGGCATTAGTACCTCCCTTGATCTTGATTGTATCCCTCTGTTAATACAATTTAGGATTACATTAGCTTTTTGGGCAGCGGCTGCACATTACTTCCCTCCATGTAGACTTAGACCCATTAAGGACTACTCATTGAGTACAGTTTGCCAGCCAGTTGTGAGTCCATCTAGTGGTGGTGCTATCTATTCCACTTTTTTCTAGCTTACTAAGAGGTAGGTTGTGGTCTACTTTGTCAAATGCCTTGCTGAAATCTAAATATATTATGTCCACAGTATTTTGCTGGTCTACTAATTTAGTCACTATGTTGAAGAATGAAATATGATTGGTTTGGCATGATCTGTTTTTAACAAACCCGTGCTGACTGCTAGTTATTACTTTACTTGTTTCTAGATGTTGGCAGATCTGTTTTTTTATTATCTTTTCCAGTATCTTCCCGGGAATTGATGTTAGGCTGATTGGGTCTGTTTTATTTTTCCTTTTTTGAAGATGGGAACCACATCAGCTCTTTTCCAGTCCTCTGGTAGTTCCCCGGTGCTCCAGGTTTTTTGAAAGATATGGTGCAGTGGTTCTGAGATGACCTCTGCCAGCTCCTTTAAAACTCTGGGATGTAATCCATCAGGCCCCGGTGGTTTGTTTTCATCAAGATCAGACAGGTGTTCTCTTACTATTTTTTTTTGCTTATTTTAACTTTTATTTCTGGTCTGTCTTTTACAGTTATGTTTTTGGTGGGTTGAGCTATAGTTTCTTTTTGCATGAAGACGGAAGCAAAGAATGAGTTAAGCAGTTCTGCTTTCTTTCTGTTGCCTGTTATTTCCTTGCCATCTTCTTTAGTGGACCGACTGTTTCCTTGATTTTTTTCTTGTTATTTATATGATGGAAGAAACTTTTTTTTTATTATCTTTGACTTTTGTTGCAAGTCTTTGTTTGTTCTGAGCCTTTGCTATCCTGACTTCGTTTAATTAATTTAATTAATTAATCACATGACCCCAGGATATTGTAACTGTCATAAATATGAGTCAGATGCCAAGCATTTGAATTTTGATCACATGACCATGGGGATGCCACAATGGTCATAAGTGTGAAAAATGATCCTAAGTCACATTTTTCAGTGCTGTTGTAACTTGGAAAGGTTACCAAATGAACTGTTGTAAGTGGAGGACTATCTGTATAAAATTGATCATTTTCTATTCTTTCAACAGTAAAAGTGTTGGAGCTGTTAAATAGTCTGGTAAAATACTTAAACAGAATTGATTTCCTGATAAAATGACTCCCAGGCTATATAGTCTGAATGAATGAGTATGATCTGACAACCTTATTTTCTTAAAAATAAGTGGAAGGACAGTTATATTTGTGAATATCATAGGAAGAGAAGGCTGTTCCAAACTGCTTCCTTCAGTTCCCTTAAAACAACACTCTATTCAGTCCATCTGCACTTTGCTGATTCATAAAATAAATCATGTTAAAAGAGCTGCTAAACTTACAAATTACTTTATATCAAAGGTCATCAATCTGATTGACCAAACCAAATGCATAGATACAGATTAGGTGAAAGTTGGCTCAATCGCAGTAACTGTGAGAGAGATCTTGGACTCTTCGTGGACAATTTCTTAAATATGAGCCAGCAGTGTGTAGCAGTGGTCAAAAAAGCCAATGCAATTCTAGGTTGCATTAAAAGAGGGATAGAATCAAGATCATGTGAAGTATTAGTACCGCACAATTAGAATACTGTGTCCAGTTTTGGTCACCATATTATAAAAAAGTTGTTAAGACTTTGGAAAGGGTGCAGAAAAGAGAATGAAGATGATTAAATGGCTACAGTCTAAAACAATATGAAGAACAGGAATTGCAGGAATTGGGTATGTCTAGTCTAGAAAAAAAAAGGAATAGGGGCAACATGATAGCAATGTTCCAATATTTGAGGGGCTGCTATAAAGAAGAGGGGGTCAACTTATTTTCCAATGTACCAGAAGGCAAGACAAGAAAGAATGGATGGAAACCATCAAAGAGAGAAGCAACCTAAGACTAAGGACATATTTCCTAACAGTGAGAACATTAACCAGTGGAACAGTTTGCCTTCAGAAGTTGTGGATGCTCCATCACTGGGGACTTTTAAGTAGAGTCTGGACAGCTACTTGTCTGGAATGGTATTTCCTGCTTCAGCGAGGGGTTGGAGTAGAAGACCTCCAAGATCCCTTCCAGCTCTGTTATTCTGGTTGCATGAACCACATTTTGTATTTGAGAGCTAGGGCAAGAGACATTGTGATGCAAATATGAGGCCACATTTCCTGCCCACACATTTAATCTTTCTCCAGTTGGATTCTCTCTCTCTCTATGAAGGACCATATTTTTCCTGCCTCATAATAATGGACATTTTGGCAACAAATCTAGAGAAGGTTCTTGGATTCAAGAAAGGGAGGTTCTTTAGAGTCCCATACTATCTATGTTTTATAATGAATCAAAATATTTTACCTTGTTTAAATAATTTTCCTGAAGGGAAAAAAAAGGAATGTATTTAAATGGCCATTAAGATTTCCATCAAGCCACTGAGATTCAACAAACACAGAATTAACTCAGTCACTCATGCTTCTTTGACAGGAGCCATTTTCATTTCTATTTTCAAGGAAAGATGGATAGAGCTGCTTTCTCTGCAACTAGTACAGGTTGCTAGCTTCAAAACAAATTGTTGGACTAATAATTCACAGAAAATTTCATGAAAGCCTGAATATATCTTACAAAGTATTTAATTTTTTTTTATTTGAGTGTCAAAGAAGAGAGGTATAAAACTGTACAAGGTGAAGATATCAAATGCATAGGGATATCCCCATTTCAGAAAAGCCTTTTGATAACTCAAATGCTGCCTCTCACATTACACTGTAAAGACAAAGGATTACTTCCATCACTCTTTGCCATGTCTAGAAATGTAATTTCAGGATGATCAATATATAATGCACACTTGTTGCAGTATTTCCCTAATAGTGTTTTTGCACCATATTTTGAAGCTCCAACTTCTCCCTTTTGCAATGATTTATTGGCCAGAAATGGCCAATAATGGCAACTTGAGATTGCTGGAAGCGTAGTTTTTGACAACAGACAAGAGTCGGTTAGGAGTACATTTTCATGTCTTTTGATGAGATAGTAACCTTTCCACAAGATTGAAATCAGACAAATTGTTGAAACTAAATTTATGAGCATCACCAAAGAATAATTTGTTAATACCCTAGATTTAAAATATAGCAAGATTTTGCTGAAGCACATATTTACCCTTTTATTCCCATATATCATTATTTATCACCAAGTAACTAATTATCATCAACATACCTAAGGGAAATAGGGCAGATTATGATTTATAGGTGACAAGTACATGGGGTGTCTTCCAACTAGGTTCTTATCTAGCTCTTTTTTTAAAATAGTAGGTTTTTTTACTCTTCACTTCAATTGTATTCTCAATGGTAATTTTTGGTAATGTAGGTTTGCTGCTTGACATGTTATTTTCACGTAGTGACCAGGCTAATCTAGTTTCAAACTGGGTCACTCTCTCTTGATTTTGATCAAGCGGTCCAAAGCTACATTCCTAAGATTGCTTATACTTTGTCTGATCCTTTCCTCAGGCCATTATTATGTAATTTGTAATTACTAAATTCAGAAGAAATCTGCCAATGTAACATTACTTAGCTACAAAAATGGCACATCTTTTACTACTTCTAATTTCTAAATATGACAACTATCTCACTGCTTTTTTCATGTGCATTGCATTTTACAAGAGTTTGTTCCTGGCAGCCTTAAAGGTAGCTGTATCTCATATAGAAGGCTGATGTCCAGAATTTGTTCACCTACATTTATGTGAATATATTTTCATTATTATATTTGATATCCTATTGTGGATCCACCTACCATCCATTGTATGCTCTAGCCATGTTTCAAAGTTGGCCTTACTATTAGGTAATTTGAAGCAACAACCCTATTGGCTGGCAGCAGAATTTATCAACATTTCTTTTTGAGTATCTAGACTATTCCTTCTGTGCATGCCTATTCTTTACCCTGAAGCTGGTCTGATGTTAGATAAGGTGATGTGTGCTTTTAGAGCATCAGTATTACATGAAGGTCCAAGTAATTATCCCATTAGAATAGAAGAGGATAGAACAGAACAGAATAGAATAGAGTACTCTATTGGCCAAGTGTGATTGGACACACAAGAAATTTGTCTTGGTATAAATACTCTCATTATACATAAAAGAAAAGATACATTTTTTAAGAATCAAGAATAGTCATAGGGTACAATCAGCAATCAAATCATACTAGGAAACAGTCAATATAAATCGTAAGGATACAGGCGACAAAGTTACAGTCCTACAACCACAAGTGGGAGGGGTTGGGTGATAAGGAGTGATGAGAAGATTAACAGTAATAGTAGTGAAGAGTTTGTAATAGTTGAACAGTGTTGAGGGAATTATTTGTTTAGCAGAGTGATGGCTTTCAGGAAAAAACTGTTCTTGTGTCTAGTTGTTCTGGTGTGCAGTGCTCTATAGTGTTGTTTTGAGGGAAGGAGTTGAAACAGTTTATGTCCGGGATGTGAGGGGTCTGTAAATATTTTCACAGTCCTCTTTTTGACTCGTGCAGTATACAGGTCCTCGATTGAAGGCAGGTGGATAGTAATTGTTTTTTTCTGCAGTCCTAATTACCCTCTGAAGTCTGTGTCTGTCCTGTTGGGTTGCAGAACCAAATCAGACAGTTATAGAGGTGCAGATGATAGACTCAATAATTCCTCTGTAGAACTGTATCAGCAGCTCCTTGGACAGTTTGAGCTTTCTGAGTTGGCACAGAAATAACATTATTTGTTGTGCTTTTTTGATGACATTTTTGATATTAGGGTCCATTTTAGGTCTTGTGATATGATAGTATCTATATGAGGAATGGACTTTCCCTTATCTGTACAAAATTCATAATTATCTATAATTTTCTTTTTATAAAACACTTTCTGGCCTTCTTATGATTCATAACTCCTGCTGATATAGTGAGTTGGCCAAGGAATAATATAGAAGCTACTGATGTGAAGACCCAGAAACTCTTCACAATATATGGAGGCCAATATCCAGAGATGTACATTAGCCAAAAAAGGGTTGCCAGGGTCTGGTGAATATCAAAGCCACTGTCATGGATGAAACCCAGTATGTCTAGGAGTATATCAAGTATAGTAAAAGATAGTAAAAGATGAGCTGCTGAGAGAATGCCTGAGGCAGCAGCAGGTGTGGGATAAAGATTCAAGAAGAAGTGCCGTGTATGGGATGTACCATGAAAAACTGAGGTGGCAGACATTAGGAAATCCTTCCAGTGGTTGGAAAGTACTGGACTAAAAGACAGTACTGAGGCACTATTCATAGCAGCGCAAGAAGAAGCATTAAGTTCCAGATCCATAGAAGCAGCGGTCTACCACACTAGACAGGACCCAAGGTGCAGGCTATGCAGAGGCCTCAGAGACAGGCTAATACATAATGGCAAGAGGGAACAACAGATCCTGAACAGCATAATAAAGTAGCTGGCATTGTGTACAGGAACATCTATACAGAATAGGGGCTAGGCCCTCCTAGGTTTTAATGGGAGATTCTATAAAAGATTATGAGAATAAGAAAGCTAAGATCCTATAGGACTTCCAGATCCAGACAGATAGACAATCAGTCAGACATTGTGATTGCATACAAGAACTAGAAAGCAGCCGTAGTGATAGATATAGCTGTGCCCAATGATAGCAACATCAGGAAGAAGGTATATGAAAAACTGAAGGCCTGAAGGTGTTGAAGAAGAAATTGGAGAGGATTTAGAAAATAAGGGCCAAAGTGATAGTAGGACCACTTGGGAGTCTGACTCCTAAGCTGGCCCCAACAGATCTTACAAATGGCATTGCAGCTCTTTGTCCAGAAGAATACAGTGCTAGGAACAGTTAAGATGCTGTGCAGAACCCTCAAATTCTGGGCCTCTGGTAGAAAACCCAAGACTGTCTCACACATAAGGATGAGAAAGGATTTTTTTGTTTTGTTTTAAATGTATTTATTTCTCCTCCTCTCCTCCCCCCTCCAGTTTTTCCTTCATCTTATGGATGTTAGGTACTTTACTAGGTGTTAAAAATACAATAGGAGAATAATATTATAGATCATACTATAGGTCTCTTCTTCTTCTTGCCTCCCTATGTATAAAAATTGTATGCCACTGATCAGATATATTGATTCCATTTCATATATTTGGTTCTCCAGTTAACTAGTTCTTTGCAACCATTGGAATATGAAGTGCTACCAAGTCTTATGAGATCCAAGTAATTTATCAGCCTTCAAATCAGATTTTGTATTGCTTCATTTAATAAAACATATAGAAAGTTATTTTACATCTTCTTTTCATACCTATATATGGAATCCATTGAAAAATGCATTGAGAAAGTACTAAAATCATGTCATTGATTTTGCTACATATGTTTAGTGGAAAATTGATTAAAGTCGGATTTTTTGTAATTGGATGCCAACTATGCAGATTACAATTGTGAAAGAAAAAAACTGTGCTATATATCCAAGTGGCTTCACTCAATTGTATACAAACCATTGTATCAAGGGAAGATTAGAAGATACAGTTTTATTAATTCCTTTGTGCATATTTGTATGAGGCAAATGTATTTTGTCCTTTTATTACAGTATTCTCAGTTTGCAAGATATGTAGAACAACCACAATATGATAGAATCAATAAATTGATTTGGAATATACAATCACATCAAGTATTCTTTCAAATCAATAATTTCTGTGGACATAATTAATTCATTTGACTTTTTCAGTTTTGATTCTCAGTTCTGTTCAAACAATCAAACTAAAGGTTTGAACCAATTTTCCAAGCTTTACATAACCCTTGTAAATACTATATTGAATTGTTTTTAATATAAAACAATTACATTAAAAATAATGTAAGGGTTAGGTGCTGGATTAGGACTAGGAAGAACCAGTTTCAAATTTATATTTAGCTATAGAAGTATATAAATAAAATTACAAGCAGCTTCCTCTGGAAAAAAAAGGATTGCAAAAAAAAAAAGTGCTGAAGATGTATTTCCAGTCTTGTTCTAATATGTAAAATTTCAGGGGAATTATCACTTTAAAAATAACTGCCAAGCTTGCCAATAAACTCACATTGGTTGCTCTAAACAACTCTTTCTAAACGTTCTTTGCTTTCCAGGCAGGGACTGCATTTGGCATCCCCTTGTCCACTGCATACTTAGCAGCTTAATTGTACAGTTGAACATAGAGTGGAACAGTAAAATGGATGCAGGAAGGACAGCTACATGGAAGGGGAACATTGCTTTATCCTTTGTGTAATCATCAAAGGAAAGATGGGGAGATTTGTGACCAGAGGTAGAAATACATATGCGATTTCATCTGATCAGTAAATACAATTGATTCTAGATCAAACCAATTGGCTTTGAGGCATGCAGCATTTTCATGGGAAAATGTAACTCTATAAGATGCACATAAAGATAAGATGCTAACATTTCTCACATTCAATGTTGATTAACTGTATACAAGCCTAAGGTGAAAAATGGGGAAAAAGCTACCATGAGAATTAGCAATAGAAATAGCTCTAGTTGTCATTAGCTGATATAGGCTGAAAAAGAAGTTAAGAAGAAAAATAGGTTTCACTCCTGCTTTTATTGGCAGGAGAATGGAGTAGCTTATTTACTTTTCTTATCTCTTTGCAAACAAATATATACCCAAATTTCTGTTCTTTAAACCATTCCTATTTCAGGGCAGGGTAATACATTTCCTGGATTTCCTTTCTACAGCAGTGGCAGCAATAATCTAGTTGTCTGTGAAAACAAGTCTGTTATTTGGAAAGCTAATTTTCTCTATTTTAGGGGAACATTTCTCTATTTTTCCCCTTTGAACTAAATTAGATTCCTCTTGTGTTTATATACAGTCACATTTATGAAACTACATGACATCTCATGTAACATGCTTGAGTAAGGATACATACATATTTATATTGCAGAGCTGTACTTTCCTGCAGCTGGAGGAAAGACCAGTCATAGTCTTCTATCTAGCTGCCTAATTCTTATTGTTCATCTGAAGGCCAGATTACAAATACAATTATTCCCATAAAGGAACAGACTGAAGTTATCAGGAATTTCACTTAAGATCAAAAGTAGTTTATATGTCAGTGTCAGTGTTTCTAGGGAAAACATAGTGAAGTTTTGACATCACAGATGTTGCTGAACATGGCTGTGGGAAGTGGACTTGAACAAAACACCCACTTGAAGCTGCTCTGCAAAATAATGGGGTTCTTCTGAGAACAAAAGGTAACAATATCTGTCAGCCCTCCCCCCCCCCCATAGAGGTTACACTGAAAGAAAAGTCTAGAAAGGACTCTAGGCTCCTAGTTCTCAGTGAACTTTTCTAGATTAGGCAGCTTTTGGAAATGCTTTGGGATGGCCTGAAGTACATGTTGATGTTTGCCAGTTTAGATTGCTCTCAGCATTGCAGACATGTTTCCACGTTGGTCAAATAAAACAAATGAGATATGGCAGAAGCAGCGAAAGATCCTGAAGCATTTGCCAAAGCTGCCAAGTCTGGAACATCTTTATTTAGCACCAGGGGAGAAAGAACTTCTCTGTCCTTTCACAAAATGAAGTAACTGGAAAATCTTGCAGGTTGAGCACCTTTCATGCACCATATAGTAAGTTATGCAGCAACTTCACATGGAAACACTTTAGCTAGGACTGGAAAATTAAGTTCCCACAGTGCTGACTCAGAGTGGTTCAAGGGCATCTATATTTGCTTTGTTGAAACAAACTAAGTTGCTGCTTCTCTGTACTAAAGCAACTCATATTATTCCCATAGTACAGCTGTTTCATCAAAGTGAACCTAAGTTGGTTTATATACCTATTGTTGAGCTTCAGTGTAGTAGCCGCAATGTTCTTTGCTATTGGCTATAGAGATGCTAGTCAAGTTGAGGAAGACTGAGCAAACTAAAATCCAACTGAGAGAAGGCTAAACAGTATATTAATAATTCATCTAGAATATAGAAAAGTACACTCTTGAAAAGACCCAATTTATATTTGATCTCCTACCCTGTTTAGATCATTGCGATTAGGATGTTAGTACTACTAGACAGTTATCTACACTATAATATGTGTGCATATCATCATGCAATTAATGCAGTTAATTTAGATACTGGTAAATGTTATGGAGGAGAGCCACTTTAGAATAGTGGTTAAGACATCAGGCCAGAAACCAGGAGACTGTAAGTATTAGTTCTGCCTTAAGCACAAAGCCATATGACCTGGCTGACCTTGGGCCAATTACTTTCTCTCAGTCCCAGGAAGAAGACAAGGACAAAACACTTCAAAAATCTTGCCAAGAAAACTGCAGGCAATCACCAGTCACCACTGACTTGAAGATACACACACATGTAGAATAGCTGCCTCAGGCAACAGCAGAAAAATCTGAGTCCTACCAAGAAAGAAAATTAATTAATTAAATTAAGCATATATCCTGACATTTCTATCTAATAAATACATTTTAAAATAAAGATAATAAGTCTTTTTTTTTGCATCTTTTTTAACAAGTGGAATTGTAGAAGAGCTGAGTAAAGAGTCAGAGATTACAACTATGAAAGTATCTGGCTTTAGACAACAAGGCTTCCAAGCATCATGGAAGGAATCAGTTAATTAATGACAGAGGTGACAGGAAAATGCAATGGGTTTGAACCACTTTGTGGTGAAACCACCTGCTGATGGGGAGAGGGTTGGGCTAGGGACAGTAAAGAGATATTCCAGGTTAGAGTCAGTTTGGGGAGAAAATGTCTGAAGCCAAACCTTTATATATTTTCCTTTTCCAAGGGAATGTGACATTCTTATAATATTGGCAATAAATATCTGTATGGGTCTATCTAAAAGTGGATCTTGTGGTTTGTGCCTGAGACTTTAAGTCATTTGTGCATTTACACAAGTGGAAGTGCTCAATAATTTGCCCAATTACATTTTAACCTGCAGTACAGATTCTAAGCTTGACTTGATAAACTATAATGTTTGGTGAGTAGTAGCAAATTTGTGGTGTTGTTCTATCTAGGCTGGGCAATCTTGACAAGTAACACCTTTCTTTAGTTTCTTCTTTTAAAGTTGCCATTTGTTTTCTTAAGGGTCTTTCCTCATGTGCATGACATAAACACACAAGAGCAATATTTTTTCCAGTTGTGTTTCTTGGGGTTGTTTTCATTATATCTCCACTCCTTGAATATGACAGGTTTAAGTCAGACCTACTTGGAGGGAGGGAACTCATATGACTGTGCTAACTTAAAATAGAAGCTATAGAGGCAGGATAGGGATCTTCAAATTTCATGACTGTACTTTTCTGTCACCTCAAAGATCAGTAGGAATCCCACTTCAACTCATCAATGGGTTAGAAAAGCCAAAGGCAATTCTCTGTTATGAAGGACTCATTTTTAAAACCTTTTTTTCCTGTTGTCACATTATAAGCCTGAGTCCAAATTGCTTTTTGGAATAAACTAACACATATAACATTAGAACTGTCAGATACAACAAATATGAAATATTAGCCTCTGTATCTGTAGAGGTTCACAGGTTCATTTATCTCCCCCATCCGCCAGCACTTGTTCTTTTGTTTTTAGATATTTAACAACATTCTGTTTTTCTCCTAGATCCTGGAACTGGTAAAGAAGTAAGAAATTAAGCAATGTTTATAAATTATTTTACAATTTTATTTTACTTATGGCTGCATAGATGAACTAATGGACAGTTAATTCCTTGTTGCTAATCTTGATCACCATTCAATTTGATATTTGCCCAACCTCTTATAGTTTGCCTTTCCTGGGCATACATATATTATCCAAAATTGAATTCATCTAAATAGTAAAACATGCATACATACATTGACTGACTGCTTTATTAGAAAGATGAAACCATAGGGAAGGGCAGAAGAAAATGAGAAAGCATCATACACATATTACATTGTAGCATAGCCTTTTGTTTCCCAGAGCCTTACAAGGATGTGAGAAGTTAACAAGGCAGTTAAAACTGATTCCACATCAAAATTTTCCATTTGGTGGTCATAAACATGTTATATACATGTCAATTTCACTTCTGTTTTTAAAACCAAACTATGTTTTAAATATGTAACATGAAGGAAAGCTGGCTGCAGTTATAAACCATAATGAAACACAATTACTATGCTTTATAAATGATGGCTCAGACTGCTGAAGATGCTTAGGAAATAGCAAAAGGATAAATAAAGATACAGAAAATGTTACTAACATTCTCATTTCTTTGTTACAGAGCCAGTGGAATCAGATTAGAGCAAGCACTTTACTATTTGTCTATAGTATAACTGCTTTCATTTCAGGTAAGTTACTGTAGGAGTAAAATATTATAGGTTAATATCATCCATGCAAGATTAGAAGATTCTGAGAGATCTGGTCCACAGAATCAGACAGACATGACTGAATGGATATCATCAACATTAATATCATCTTATCAGTTCTTATTATTTTCACCTCAATTGTGGGATAGTTATTCTCTTAAATTTCTGGTACTTTGGTGTTTGGTTGAGTTTTAGTTTGACAATAAAAAAAAGTCAAGCTATATCTTTGGAAGTCTTCAAGATTTGCTATGTAGATTAGAAGATAGATGACAAATTTTAAAAGATAACAAAAATACTGGATCATTTCCATTACATGACCTGTTGTTTTTTAAAAATAAATAATCTCACATACATAATACTTATTCAATATTTCCTCTTGATTGCAACTTCCTCTTGATTGCAACTACTCTTGAAAAAGTAGGGATAAATTAAGTATTTCATTTAAGAAAAAAGTAAGTTCACTTGATATAGACTCTCTGAGTTACCTTGAGGTAAGATGGGTGGCCTATAAATTGTATAAATAAATACAGATTTATTCATTTGTTTTTATCACTAAACATTAATTTAGTGTATTTATAATAATGAAAGGAATTGTAACTTTTAATAAAGGAAAATATAGCAAACTTTATGCGCACACACACAATTAATAAATAATACAACAAACAAGCACATCACAGCAAAATGTGGATTTGGTCTGTGATAGATGCTGTAGCTTTGTAGCTGCAGTGTTGCTATTTAGAATTTTATCAGAGAAGAATGCTAATGACATTTGTGATAACTCCAGATAGTAATCTGTATGTTATTTCAGTGACAAGTGAACATAATCATAGGGTGAATTCTGAAAAGATAGACGTGTGTATTTCACATATAGGCCCAATTTTTTTTTAAAAAAGCAATCTTTTCAACCTTGCAATTTCTTCCCTCACAATTCTGCTTCATCTGATTTTTCAAATCCCAAAAGAGTTTAATGTTGAACCTGCTTTTCAAAGCATTTGTTCAGGGTCAGATTTCCATGTTCCTCTAGCAAAGAATTAAATAACCCTTTAGGGATCCAATTTACTATATCTATGCATTAATGCAAGGGTCTTCAAACTTGGCAAGTTTAAGACTTGCCAAGTTTGAAGAATTCTTGAGCTAACATGACTGGAGGAGAAATTTGGGGAGTTGAAGTTCACAAGTCTGAAAGCTGTCAGGTTTGAAGACCCCTGCATTAATGTGTTATCATATGGTGGATTAAACCAACTTTCCCCCTTTATTATTCAACACTCCAATGGTTGATAATTTACTGCTTCAGAGATACTTATAGTGATCCCTACCTCATAACCAAGATTCTAGGCCAAGTCCTGGATAATCCTATGAAAGTCTAGGCAGCAGAAGAATTGAATGATATGTTCAAATATGTCTTCTTCTCTCTGCCACATTTTGCTCATGTGATAAAGTTTTGATTTGATACCAATATGGACAGGAAGGATTTTTCTTTATCTTCTAATAAAATATCCCAACAGGAATGGCTTAAATTCAACAGCAACATCCTTAGAGATTCGGTGTATATAAATAATCAATAAATCCTAATTATTTTGCCTTAGCAACAGCGTACTGAATCTGAAAATATGCTACATTTTTAGAAACCTGAGTTAGTGCAAAGTGTACTTGCTGCATTAGGAATATCAGCAGAAAAAAGAGCTGTCAAATAATTTGAAAAAAATGAAGAGACATCTAAATCTGATTAGTATGGTGCAACCGTCTAAACATGCATAAGACAGAAATTATATGTGATTACTTCACGGTCTTGTTTTTAATTGAATGTTTCATGCTTGATTTTTTAAAAATAAAATCATTTAATTATGGAAATAGGAAAGCAGAGTGAAGTGAAGTTTAAATAACATGCAACATAAATTAAAAAAGCAGAGCTGAAAGGGATGTTCAGCCATCAAATGCAACCTTCCTGCTCAGTGTAGGAATCTAAATTAAAGCCCACCCAGATATAGTGATGTAGCTTCCATTGTAAATGGTCTGATGCTAAACTGTTTTTATACAATAGTTATGAATGTTTTTCAAATATTAAGTTGGATCTGTTCTTCTGTAATTTAAATCTATTATTTCATGTCCTATACTCAGGCCTTTGGGTTTTTGGGGTGATACATCTTCAGGTATCTGTAGGATTCGAAGTCTCTTTCCTATAGTATATATATTCTTTCAATCAATAGGAATGAATTTCTATTACCTTGACTATGCTGACTGCCCTGATTTCTCTGAATATGTAATGTCCTGTTTCTTAACTGGGCACAGTATTCAAGGTGGCATCCAAACAAGAAAGGAAAAAAATGGAACTATTATTTCCTAATTTGGAAGTGATTTGGAAATTATATTTCAGCTTATCTATTTACTATTTACAGTATCTATTTATGGTATGCAATATAAAATTGAGTACAACACATATTTATTAAGTATAAGTTATTAAATATCCCTCCCAATTTTGGAAAATCTGCAGATATGATCAACATTCTTTCAACTTTTTATCCCAGATCATTAAAACACTGAATTCAAGATCATGAACTAAATCCAATGGCACCCAGTCACTGCTTCATTCAGTTTGATCAAAATCATGACAATTTTTTGAATAGGAATTTTAAGGTATCTATGTATCTTCTTAATTGTTTTGCTATCGAACCCATCTGCAATAACAGAGTTGGAAGGAACCTTAATTACTAATTTAACATACTTAAGTAGTTTGCTAATTAGAGCATCATATATTTCATTAAATATTTGTATGCTGTCTCAATTGTCAAAAAAGAACTCAATATGTTAGAATTAAAACTGTCATAGAAACAATAAAATGTAACAATGGCAATAAAAAAAAATGAATCAAGTTGGAATAAACTACCAGGGAGTAGATTATTGCACCCTCCTCCATGGTTTTCTGGAACAACCGAGTTTTCAAAGGGTTCAGGCCATTCAAGGCTCAAAGATAAAATGTTCTACAGGCAGGCACATATATGGAGGAGGAACATTCACGATGCTCCTTTATAACATGCTGTATTTAGTTTTAATGTAGTGGGCTATAGCTCTATGGATCCTTCTTATGACTTTTTTTTGAAGCAGGAACAACATTAGTATTCTTTAGTTCTTCTTCAAATTTCTAAAAAATGTCTTCTTTCCAGCCAAAGTAGTAGGCAATTTCTTCAGTACTTTAAGAGTACTTTAAGTGTTGACACATATAATTTATTTGGCTTTGAACTCAAAGTAAATATTCTCTTATGTTTTTAAAATTAGTCTTCAGCTTTAATCCTGCCTCTTTATTCTATCTTGACAATTTTCTCACGGAACTTGTACTCTTTATTTTATATAATAATAATAATAATAATAATAATAATAATAATAATAATAATAATAATAATAATAATAATAATGCATATATACACATGTACACACACACACACACACACACACACAGAGAGAGAGAGAGAGAGAGAGAGAGAGAGAGAGAGAGAGAACAAAAGGAGGTGGATAGTTTTGCCTTATCTATGTGAGGTCTTAGGTCTTGCATTTTACCATCTTCACTGAGCAGCTAGTGTTCCATTTTTTTCTCTTCCTTTTATTCTGATCATGTTAAAAGAAGCCTTTTTTGTTATTGCTCATAATTTTCACCTTAGTTTTCTTAGTTCATTCTAGCTTTTCTTTTCTGCACACCCTCTCTCTATAAAAAGAGGTTGTAATGCTGGACAATAAGGAAAATTTATGAGAGCAAAGCCAAACTTTCCTCTATGCTTTCATGTTCTCAGTCAGGCTGTGAAAATGGAAGGTTTATCAGCAAATGTTGAAGTAGTTGGAAGAATAAATGCTTTTAAAAATGAACGCTGTGAGCTTTTTAGGAAAACAGGGGAGGCTTAGATTGTATTTGAAAAGCTATGCTTTTTCTTAAATCTAATTGCTACATTGTCAAATTGGAACTGAAATTGAAAAATCTGGTGTAAGGCTGGGAGATATCTGTAAAGAAATTCCCTGAAACATAAGAAGGGTTTGCCAAATAAAATTAAAGGATCTTCTAAGTCAAGAATTACGTGCATTCTGGTAATTTTAAGTTTGGACAGAATTTTTCATCATTTCTCCTTAGCAGCTGATAAGATCAGGTATAAAGCTTGTGATTAAAGTCAATCAATCAGAATAGAGCTGGAAGGAACTTCTAGTCCAACCCCCTGATCAAGACAGAGATCCTATATCATTTTAGGCAAATGGTTGTCCAGTCTTTTCTTAAGAACCTCCAGTGATGAAGCCCCTACAACTTCTGAAGGCAAGCTGTTCATGTGCTATTCTAAGCATATGTACTTTAGTTTAATCTCACTGATCAAAGGAAATCTTACTTTGCTGTAAGTGCATCAAGATTATACATATTCTATTAATTTTTCTAGTAATTTGTACCATTAATATATAAAGAGGAAAGAATATATTCTTTTTATTAGAAAAATTTAACAAATGTGTGTTTTAGTAAAAAATATATGCAAGCAAATGAATCACTCTATGCAAATATATAACAATATTTTGATCAATATAATATTTACATTGAAGAGGGCTTAGTTGGAATTTAGTCAAAGTTGAAGTTTGGCAAAAAAGGCTTTCATGGAAATTACAAGCCTATTATAGCAATTTCCTTAGGTAAGAAGCATTTTTTTTCATTATTCCTCTCCATTAAGTTTTAGCTTGTCCATCCTCTCTTCTCTCTTTCTATACAAAATAGAAATGCTGTTTTTCAGAATCACCAAAACAGTTCCCAAACCATCCCATCCAACTCTCTTTTAGTTGCATAAGAGATCCCCCCACTTTGACTTAAAAGCAAGGTGATTTTTAATGAAGCTCTTTCCAATTATTGATATCTAAAATTTCCATTAAATGATCATTACACAGAGAAAAAGCTTTTACTGGGTTAGTCATTTAATGGACAATAAAGTTATGACAATAATTGGGACCATTATAATCAGCATAAACAGAATCAAAGCCATGTCAAGTAAGTAAAGCATTTCCATCTACCAATGAATCTTGATTTTTAAGTAGCATATATATTCAAATAAAATTACACTAAGAACTTTTTAATATAATATAAATAATCTTCAAGGGCTTTGGATTTACTAGAAAGGGGTTTAAGTTTACCTCTCTTTATTGTAATATAAGCTGGCATGCTATAAGAGTGGGACTGAAACAAGGCTACTCCTAAAGTGGTGTCAGCTGAGTGTCCACTACTGATGTCTTTATGATACTGAGAACTGTATGTAAATGTATATTCAAGGACATAGCTTGGCACAATAGTCATTAAGTGAAATATAAGCAATTTAGCTTTTAAAGTAGTTGTGACTCAGCCAAAGGCAAGGGTAAAGAAAAGGAGGCATTTAGACAACTGTATTAAAAACAGCCCAATGTTGAGGGGCCCATTGTCAAATGTTAATGTTCACTAGTATTTCCATTGTAGAATTGAAATCAAAAACAAAAGAGCACTACTGTGAAAATAATTCAGATACTGGACTTTTAAAATGTTTAATTTAGACATGCCATTATGATACAAATCTAATATTACTTCCAAATTTCTATCAAAGTTTTCCAATAGTTTCATATATACTGAAAGTTCCACTATTTTGGTTTTAAAAGGTATTTCATTGCTCTTAGCTCATGAGATTTGGCTACGTGTTACATGATTTTATGGATAAGTAATGAGGGCATGGCACTCGGCTTTTATTCAGATTGTTGAATTGATCCAATTCAACAGTTTATATCTATTTTAAAAAAACCTGCTGATTTTATTAAATGTATCAATTAAAAAAAATCAAATCTGGTAGTTTTAATACGATTTTCTACAATGACTTTTGAAAGACATATCTCCTGAATTATTGAATCAACTCAAAGCCATCAAAATTTCTAAGGTTCAAAAGTAATTTGACTAAAGGATTTGATTGAATTGCCTTTGAATTTAATTTATGAGATGGATCTTGATTGATTAGCTTGATTGATCAAAGGCCTGCCATAGCTTTTTTTTTTTGGTCAGGAGAAAGAAAAAGAATTATCTTCCTTGCTTGTGCATTCTGTATTATGCTAAATGCTTGCAATTTCATTGTGTTCCATAAATATGGGGTATAGTTTTTGTGTTAATCCAACTGTGGTTAGTACGATCCTATTTTCCCATATTCTAACCAAGAACAGTTTAACTGTGGGCAGAGGACCACAAGTGAAATTTGAAGCAATATATACAATTGCTGATTTTCCTCTATCCAACAAGAATGAAGGATATGCTTTTTTTTGAGTAATCAAAAAGAATAATTCCATAGTATATGATTATTTCATTCTAGCTACAAGCAAAACTGCTTTTAGCAGACCTAAGACAGCTTGTATTGCTTATTGTTATATGAAATGTTGCCAGTGGTGCACCTACCTTCCAACAGCCTTTTTTTGGCATGTTTTATATTTCCTTCAATCAACTAAATATATATCACATGGGTACAGATATCATTTCAATCTACTTTACTTATTTGAACCAATGGAACCAGGTTAGTAAAATTGCTAATTTATTATGAACTAAAATCTTATTATGGAATGATTGTCAAAGTTATTTAGAATTCTTGGCTGAGTCTGAACAATGTTTATTCATTAATATTAGACATTCCCAAAATACTTCTGGCACAGACTGACTCACTCTAATAATAGATGCTAAGTATGAATTTATTGCCCAGTAATCATCACATAATCACTCATTTAAAATAACAAGCACTATTAGGTTTCTGAATGATTTGAGGCAGAAGTCCAGGTAAAACTTTATATAAGCATATAAAATATAAATAGGTTATAAATATTATATGATTTGTTTGTTATATATGGACTTTTAAAAATGTACAATATATATTTGAAGAATCAGTTTAAAAGTTTCTTTAAATGAAAACCAAAAAAAAAAAAAAAACAACGGGGGAAAATATTCCTGGTTATTGTTCAGCCAAATATCCATAAATCTATTTATCCCACCTTCAACATGCAAAAATATCTGGAATACAGCCAGTAATGAGTGAAGATGGTGGAGGCAGGATCATAGCTCCCACTGCTATGCTTTTTTGGAACAGGTACAATGTAATTTCTGAATCAGGCCTTGATTTCCATTTAAGTGTTGTTAAGTAGACATCACATTATGTAAGCACAGAAGGCAGTTGTAGGCTTTCTTTCTGTATTAGTAACTTCTCTGGAAAGTCTGTAGTGAAAATCTTATCTCATTGAACTGAATATGATTACAAATTTCCAAGGGATTCACAATCTTGACAAAATACTGTTCCCAAACACAGAAGTCAACAAATTTGGGGTGGATGTAGTTATATTTCCACTTCAGATCTTCCAGACTAACTGTGGAAAGTTGAAACTACAAATGATAGCACCTGTGTAGCAGCACTCTGTAACAAATCTTCAGTCTATAATTTTTAATGTATGTATAACAATAATAGCTCATTTGAACAATTCTTACATCTTGCTATTCCTGTTATTTTTCTTTGTCCTCAATGAATACTTGATTTTCCTATCATTGTTCACCAGAGATGAAGATGCCAATGAAAGGAAAATCTGGAATCACAGTTTTTCTTCTGTGATTCTGGCTACTGGGGAACAAGAATGAAAGGCATCTATTCCTTTCCTATTAATGATTTTGAATTACCATGAATTCCTTGGGGGAGGAAGAGAATTTCAAAACAGGCAGTTGTTGTTGCAGTGTGATTTAAGCCCTATGAACACATCTGGAACATTTACATATGTACCAACAGCTTGGATTCTGCTGCCATGGTTGCCATCTTATGTCTTTGCTTTCTTTGGGTGCTACAGTTTCTGAATTTCTCAAATTGATTTGGTTGGCTGCCAGGGCACAGAGTGCTTGTCTAAATGGGTCCTTAGTCTGGTAGTATAAAGTTTTTCACAAACTTGAATTCAGATTAAATGTGTGCTTAACCAAACTTATTATTTGCTATTGGACTATACATTTTAAAAATTGGGATCTTTTCATTTTAGTCTATGTAATTATTGCCAAAGAATTAAAAAAAAATGCTTGAATAAAACAGTATGCGAGAGCTTCAGATACACAGCATTAAGCTTTCAAGTTGTTGGATTTCAACTCTTCACTATAGGCATGAGTGAGTAGGAATGCTTGGAGTTGTAATTTAGCAGCACATGTGAGACCAACAATTCCTCACTTCAGAATTTTAAATCACATATTTCCTTTAACTATACATTAAAACCTTTCCGTTCCGTTGTTTGATGTGGGAAAAAAATTTAATTCCTGTCTTCAAAGGGAAGGGAGGCCTTAAAAGGCTTACTTTCAGATAAATACTGATGAAGGTATCAAGGACAGGCTTTTAAACAAATATAATATTATTATTATAATGAAAACCTGCTGAGCTGAGATAAACTTCATTTAAAGAAATTTTCTTACATATTAACTTAAACTGCTTCTGCCCTACAAAAATACCTCATATGTAATTTTAAAAGAACTGTTTGTCAATTTCACTGTATGCAAAAAGATTAAAACAACAGCACTTCTACTTCTAACACTATTACTACTGTTGCTGTTAAGTTTGGAGAATAAGGAGACCAGACATCTGACCAGTGACTTCAACTCTTTAATAATAACAGGAATCAGAATGGAACAGAGCAAAGCTATGGGCAGCAGTAACCCTTTTATAGGGTTAGCTGCTACCTTATTAACCAATGAACTTGCAACAGGTTCAAACTACTAACCAATAAGAAGTGTTCCCAAAGTGGCCAATCAGGGTCTAGTTCTGGCCCAATCCCAAGTTGTTGTACAAGGACCAATCAAGTCTGCAGGTTTTCAACCCCTGATTTGCATTTAGAATATCAATTTTTATTGATTCACAACACCCCTCCCCCTTGGGTTCCGTTTAAGGGGAGCTGTAATAAAATCCTCAAGGTAGGCAGGCCGTTTGGTCTGCCTGGATGATTTCCGAGGCTCCACCGGGTTTTGTCTAATGTCCGGTTCCGGTGGAGCGTTTGGATGACCTTTATTAACTTCTATTTCGCTGCACGGCGATTCCGTGCTGCATTCGCTGTGGTTGTCTCTGCTACTCCGTGTTTCTTCGGGGTTTAGCAGTCCAGTTTCCCGTATTAAAGTTCCCTGGAAAAGTCAACTCCCTTCCCGCTTCACGCTCCGGTGTTTCGCTGGGCTGTAGGGCCTCCGTTGGCCCGCTATTAATTGTATCAAAGTCACCCTCCTCGATGCTTCCTCCCCTTGAGTTGGAGAAACCGGGGCCATGACCGCTGGGTGGTAATCTCGACCGGAGCTGGTCTATGTGGCGTTTCCACACCCTCCCATCGTCTGTAAGCAGGCGGTACGATCTAGGCCCGGTGAGGTGGGTAACGGTTGCGGGTATCCAGAGCGGGTCACCGGAAAAGTTTTTGGCAAAGATTAAATCGCCTACCTTAAATTCCCGGCATTTGCTGCTGGAACCGAAAGGCTTTTCTGGTGCGAAAGCGGGGTGGAGCCGGTCAAGGTGCGATCGGAGTTTCCGCCCCATAAGAAGTTCAGCGGGCGTTTTGTTGGTCACGCTGTGAGGCGTGATGTGTTGCAACAAGAGAATTCGATTGATTTTCTCGTCGATGTTGCCAAATTCCATTTTGTGAAGGGTCTTTTTTACGAATTGTACCATGCGTTCTGCACGTCCATTCGCCGCAGGGTGTGCGGGCGAGGTTAACGCATGGCGGATGCCCCGATCGGCAAGATATTGTTCAAAGGGCAATGCAGTGAACTGAGGGCCGTTGTCCGAGACCAACACATCCGGAAACCCGTGTGTGGCAAATAGTCTGTTTAATTTATTAATAACTGAGTCTGTTGTAGTTGTGTGCATTCGATGAATCTCGAGCCAGTTAGAATAGGCGTCGACAGTAATCAGGAAAGTGTGCCCTTTGGTAGGCCCCGCAAAGTCAATATGAATACGGGACCACGGTCCCCTCGGCGTTCCCATTCGGTTGGGCTTGCTTTAGGTGGGGCGTTGCTGACGTCCTGGCAACGCTTGGCAAGTAGCGACCCAGGCCTCGATTCTTTTGTCGATTCCCGGCCACCAAGCGTAGCTGCGTGCGAGTGATTTCATCCGCACAATACCCGGATGTCCCTCATGCAATACCGCCAAAACAGTCTGTTGCAATTTGTCAGGGATTACGACTCGATCGCCCCACAAGATACAGCCTTTTTGGGAAAACAGCTCGGTTTGGCGGGCTTTGAAAGGCGCCCATTCAGGTGCTATTTGGTCCGTCGGCCAACTCCGTTCAACCCAGCGGAGTATGTGTCGCAGAATTGGGTCGCGTTTCGTTTCAAAAGCAATGTCTCTAGCCGTCAAGGGTGGTGCCTGTAGAGCTTCGATCTGGAGCGTTGAGATGGTTGGGGCTGGATCCACAACAGAGTCTGGGAGCGGTGTTCTGCTCAATGCATCAGCGTGGAGAATCGATTTCCCCGGGCGGTGTTGCAAGGTGTAGTTGTAGGCCGCCAAGAATTCGGACCAACGGGTCATTCTGGGGGACAATATATACGGGGTTGGTTTATTACCCGCAATGATCCCCAGTAGCGGTTTATGATCAGTGATTATTGTAAATGCACGGCCATAAACATATTCACGAAATCTTTTAACTGCAGCAACAATAGCTAAAGCTTCTTTGTCCAGCTGACTATAATTTCGTTCAGCTTTAGCTAAGGTTCGTGAAAAAAACGCAATGGGGGCTTCCGCTCCATTTGGTAACACGTGGGCCAGAATTGCCCCAACCCCAAAAGGTGATGCATCACATGTGATCGTGAGCGGCAGAGTCTCGTTGTACTGCATAAGTACTGAATCCGAAGTTAGCAATTTCTTTACTTGTTGGAAAGCATGTTGTTCCCGTTGCCCCCAAACCCACGTTGCTTTTTTGTCTAATAGTCTATGCAATGATTCAGCTACTGTTGCTTTGTGGGGTAAAAAATCATTATAGAAATTGATAAGTCCAAGGAACGCCTGTAGATCTGCCTTGTTCCTTGGAGTGGGTGCCTTTTTAATTGCTCGTAATTTGTCTTCGGTGGGATGAATTCCTTGGCTGTCCAGGAGATATCCCAAAAATTCTACTCTTTCGGTACATAACTGGCATTTATCCTTTTTTACTCTGAGGCCTGCATTCTGGAATCTTCGTAAAACCTCTCTGAGTCTTTTTTCTAGAATGTCTCTGTTAGGGGCGGCGATGAGTACATCGTCGAAATATGGGACAACGCCTTTTATCCCCTGTAACAACCTTTCCATTAAACTCTGGAAGATTCCAGGGGCGACGCTTACCCCGAATTGGAGCCGGTTGCATTTAAATGCTCCCCTATGTGTTACGATCGTTTGTGCCTCAGCTGTGGTTGGGTCTACCGGCAATTGTTGATACGCCTGGGCTAGATCTAGTTTGGCGAAAACTTTCCCGCCGCCCAGTGAATGGAGCAAATGTTGTACTACCGGTACTAGATAAGCACTTTGCTGTAGTGCGTGGCTTAATGTGGCCTGGTAGTCTCCGCAAATTCTTAAGGACCCATCAGGCTTGATCGGAGTCACTATTGGGGTTTCCCAATGGGCGTGGTCGGTGGGTTCCAGTACGCCCTGCGCTATTAGCTTATCGAGTTGTTCGTCGATTTTAGGCTTTAAGGCGAACGGCACCCGACGCGGCTTGAGGCGAATGGGTGCTATCTCAGGGTTCAAGTTAAACGAGATTGGGGTCCCCTTATACTTGCCTAGTCCGTTCGCGAAAACGTCTTGGAATTCTTGCACGAGGTCTTCCTCCCAATCGACGCTTTCGGTCTTGTGGGCTCCGGCTACAGTGATTCCGAGCGGCCCGAACCATTGAAGGCCTAGAAGACTAGGCCTGTCTCGATCCACAACAGTCAGTGGTAGTGCGACGGTGCAGTCCTTGAATGAGACCTGGAATCTGCGGGACCCGACAACGGGAATTCTGTTTCCCTGATAATCTTTGATTATAACCCTTTGAGGGTTAAGATCTTGGCGGCGGATCGCGGGAATGAGCTGTTGGAACGTTTTCCACGACACCATCGAGAGGGAAGATCCCGAGTCTACCTCCATCACGCAAGGTTTGTTTTCGATGGCGACCTTCACTCGGATTTTCCCGGCATCAAGGGATGTAGCGTGGCCTATGGTGATTGTTTGGTGGGTCTCTTCCCGCCGGTTTTCTTCGCGCCTGGTGGAAGTGGTGGACTGTTTGTTTCTGTAGGAGTGGTTCACTTTTTCTCGGTGTGTGCCGAAGAATCCTGAAGACTGGCATTCGGCCTGTCGGGGTTTGGAATTCTGTTTGCTTCTGCAAACCTTTGCGATGTGACCTCGTCTCCTGCAATGGCGGCAGAGTGCGTCAAGGAATTTGCAGCCAGATCGTGGGTGATTGGACCCACAACCGGCACACGGTCAGAATGAGTGTTGTGTGGACCGGTCTCGCTCCGTTCGCAGTCGGTTGACTTCTTCCTCATCGCTGTCGGACAGGGACTCTAGGTCTTCGTTGTGAGTGGATACCGGGTGTCTCTCTGTGCGAGGTGAGGTATCCGTGGCGAGTTTGCATAGCGGTGCGTCGGTGCGGCGCATTCAGGCTGCCGACTTCTTGGTCGCCTCTGCTGCCGAGGCTTCCTTAAGGGCGTCGGTGAGGCTGATGTCTCCCTTAGCCATAATTTTACTCTGGATCGTGCCGTCTTCTAGGCCCAGAACCAGGCGATCCCGGAGAGCTTCTTCTAAATTTGCGAATCCACAGAGGCCTCCCAGGTTTCGGAGGTCCGCGATGTAATCGGCAAGGCTTTCACCTTTCTGTTGGTCCCTCCGGTAATATTCGTGTCTTCTGACGAGGGTTGGCACCGTAGGTGCGTAGTGAGCCCGTAGTAAAGGCTCGAGGACGTCCCAGTCCATCTCTTTTACCTCTGCTGGCCTGGCAAGTGACTTTGCCATCTTAAACACGGTCGGCCCGCAGTGAGTTAGAAAGATAGCTCTTTTTTCCCCCGCTGTTGCATTTTTTAGGTTGTTGGTTTCCAGAAACATCTGGAACCTATCCATGTATGACTCCCAGTCTTCGGTTTCTGGGTCGAATGGAGCGGGTGGTACGACACCGCTGGCCATGTTGCCGTTGATGGTGCGTGATCAACCACGTGCTCTGTAGGTTGCTCTGTAGGTTTTGTCAGCTCTTCGGTCTCCGCATCCCACCTTCGTCGCCAGTGTTAAGTTTGGAGAATAAGGAGACCAGACATCTGACCAGTGACTTCAACTCTTTAATAATAACAGGAATCAGAATGGAACAGAGCAAAGCTATGGGCAGCAGTAACCCTTTTATAGGGTTAGCTGCTACCTTATTAACCAATGAACTTGCAACAGGTTCAAACTACTAACCAATAAGAAGTGTTCCCAAAGTGGCCAATCAGGGTCTAGTTCTGGCCCAATCCCAAGTTGTTGTACAAGGACCAATCAAGTCTGCAGGTTTTCAACCCCTGATTTGCATTTAGAATATCAACTTTTATTGATTCACAACAGTTGCTACTACTTCTTCTTAGCTCTCTCTTGTCTCTTCTTTTAAGTAAAACATTTTTATAAGGCACTCATGCATGAAAGCTGTAAACTAATCAAATTGCATTTCTTATCACTTGAATTTTTGTATTATTTTATAGGCATATTGCATAATAGTCAACATACTGATTCAGCTATTAGACAACTAACTGATTAACTCATGGTCATTAGTCTATTCAACTGGTTATATGTTATTAAAAACACTTTCCACAGAAACAAATAATTTCTGACGTTACCTTTATTGAACAATTCTCTTTTCCTTCCTTCCTTCCTTCCTTCCTTCCTTCCTCCCTCCCTCCCTCCCTCCCTCCCTCCCTCCCTCCCTCCCTCCCTCCCTCTACTGTTACTCTAGTCAGGGCCAATAAATGCCATATACAAAAGATCTGGATGACCAATCTGGGAATAGAAAGTTTAGTGTTTTATATTTTTATTGCATCTAGTAGGCATTATTCTGAAAGGCACTGAAGACCTGGTTTTTCCAGCGGGCCTGGGGATCCCAGAGAGGGAAGGAATCCATCAAATGGCTAGTGTGACCCGCTGTCATCAAGGTGGGGGGTGGGAGTTGGTTTTCGTTTTTGTTTTGTTTTCCCAAATTTTGTTCTATTGTACTTTACTAATTTATTTGATTCTTTTTGTTAGTTCTTATTGTTTTTATTTTTATTTTTTGTTTTAAATATGATTTTACATTGTGTAAGCTGCCTTGAGTCGCCATGGGTGAATAAGCGGCAATATAAATCAAATAAATAAATAAATAAATAATAAATAAATAAATAAATAAATTCAGGGGATTGCAGCACAGATCAGATATTTGCCATAGTAAAAAAAAAATCAAACAATTCATTAGAATACCAATATTATGAGGTTATATTTAAGATACATAAGCTAAAACTATTAAATTTTACAAATATAAAGATATAATGATAATATGTCTAAAACTTTGTATATTTGTATAACCATTGAAGATATTCCACCTGATTCATTTACAGATTAAACAAAATATAGGTGTAAGTGGTAAAGAAGTGCTGTAGTTCCCTTACTTCCTTGATTATTAAAACTATTGAACAACCAAACCTGTCCACATTAAATCAATTTTCCATTTAAGATATAATTAACTGTTTGAAAGGAGGAAGAGGAGGAAGAGGAGAAAAGAAAAAGATGGCATGCCTTAGAATGCATGAAATGGTTGCAAAATGAAATTTGCAAAGTAAGAATGACCAACTTTCTAGAAGTGTTAAAGCAAAATAATATGCTTTTCTATTTTAAGTTACAGTGTATTTTTAGAAATTGATTCTTTGATCTTTTATGTCAATTTGGTATCATATGAAATAAACGTTTCCCAAAGGAGGAAATCAATGTTGTGTTTTATAAAGCTGCTACAATTAAATTATATATCAACTTGATTGTATACAGGGGTGGGATTCAAATTTCTTAACAACCAGTTCTGTGGGCATGCCCTAATTTGTGAATGTGGCTTGGTGGTCATGTGACTGGCTGGGTATGCTTGTATGTAAATATTGTAAATATTTATGTAAATATTTATTTATTTTTATTAAAAAAGAGCAACTTTTACCTAAAATCAGGCAAAGCAGGCAGGCAGATTGAGTTGCTCACAGAATCACAGATTCACTTAGAGATCTATCTTTCTGCCATCTGCTAATAGAAGCTTCAGTCCTAAGAAAGGTTCAGCTCTGCTTTTAGATTAGCTAAAAAGCAAGAAATTCAATGATTTCTTGCTTTCTGGCTAATCTAAATCTTCCTGCACAGCAGAACAGCTGATGGTCAGGGGAAAAAAAAAAAGGAAAAATAGCAACTTAGCAGGCAAGTTTGATGGTGGGCATACCAGGAAAGGGCAGGGAGGGGAGAGGCAGGGCCAACCAGTGGTGCAATTTGCCGGTTCTCTGAACTGGGCAGAATCATACCAACCAGGTCTATAGAACCAGTCCGACCAGGTAGAATCCCACACCTGATTGTGTAGCATCTTAACGTGCACATATAATACAGAAAAATCCTTGATAATGTACTATCATAGTAATGAAATTGGTGTTCTCCAAGTTTCTATTGTAGAGTGCAATAGTTTTATGCATCAACCAGTATAATCAAATGGTAATGTATTTTGAGAATTATAAGCAATGTACCAAGAAGAATTGGGTTGGCTATGAACTTTGAGGAAATGCATGAAGGAATGCTTTGTTTATATATAAAAAATAGCCTGTCAAGAAAAATATATAGATATTTATAAAAAAGAGTTCACTCATTCTCTATCTTTTGGAATCATGAAGGAATATAATTAAAGACTGGATTTACTATTTCATATATCTTTGTATAAATTCATACTGTTTTTTTATCCTTTCTATGTAACTTCTGGATTAAAAAAAGAATATAACAACTGTCAAACAAATTGAAGTCAATTTATGCTTAACTACTGGAACTTTGTTTCCTTGGATAATGGCCAAATTACCAGTAGAGGGTATCCTTAGCACAAATCTCCCAAGCTCTCTGTTGCTACAAATATCTTCCAAAAAAAAACCCATGTCTTTTAGAATGTGCTTGGAAAAAGTATAAATCCATCTATATAACAGATCTTCATAATATTGTAACCAATGCTTATTGCAATCCAAACAAAAATATGTGCTATTTTTTTAAAAAAAAATTAAATTATTTTAACTTCAGAATGCTAGGTAGCATTTTTATGCAATGGGTAATCATTGTGGATTTCCAACACCACTACATTCTGATGGTTGAATCCTTATCCATGCCTAAATGAAGAGTTTATAGGATAATTTATTTTACTTTATCTTATTTTGTTTATCAAACATTTACAAGATAACAAGTATAGGTATCAACATAAACATGAACAAAAGGAAATAAATACAGATAAATGGGGACAGCAAGACAGGGACGGTAGGCACACTGGTGCACTTATGCATGCCCCCTTGTATAATACATTGTATAATACATACAATCATTTTGCCCCTGATTTATGCTGAATTGTCCATACATAGTTGCCAATTGTGATGTTTAATTGAAACTTTGGACTCATCTGTGCATAGAATTAAGACACAGACTTCAGAGAGTAATTAGGACTGCAGAAAAAACAATTACTACGAACCTGCCTTCAACCGAGGACCTGTATACTGCAAAAAGAGGGCTGTGAAAATATTTACAGACCCCTCACATCCTGGACATAAACTGTTTCAACTTCTACCCTCAAAATGACTCTATAGAGCACTGCACACCAGAACAACTAGACACAAGAACAGGTTTTTTCCTGAATGCCATCACTCTACTAAACAAATAATTCCCTCAACAGTGTCCAACTATTTACAAAGTCTGTATTACTATTACTATTAATATTTTCATCACTCCTTATCACCCATCCCCTCCCACTATGACTATAACTTGTCGCTTGTATCCTTACGATTTATATTGTTTTCTAGTATGATTTGATTGCTTATTGTACCCTATGACTATTATTAAGTGTTGTAACTTATGATTCTTTTTTTTTAAATAAAGTTTTATTGAGTTTTAACAAAACAAATAAAACATCTTATTTGAGTACAGCATGGTTCTGGGTTGTCACATTTCCATACAGACACAATTTCATATGCATATTCATCTTATGTATTCAACTTCATATCATATTACTCTTTTTCCAACTTCTGACTATTTCTCCCTTTACTTCTCTTAATTTTCTTTTATGATTATCACATTTTCTTCTTATTCAATTGTATTTCTTTTACCTAAATTTCTGTGTCTTTTTATTCATTATACTTATACTTTAGTCTGTCCTGTTTACAATTTCATATGTTGTCTTCCAACATTCTTAATAAGCAAAATTCCCCCTATGACTGCCAATTGGAATGTAACTCATTTAAGTCTTATTGTTATTATCATATGAAATCTCATTAAACATTGAATTTGTGCATTCTAAAATTATAATTCAAATTTCTAATATCTACTTTATATCATGTAAATCTCATCATTCAGACTCTGCTTGGTACTTCCCCTTGAAAATGTAAAAAGAAAAATTCTAAAAACAGCAAAAACAATATAGATATATATATATATAAACATTAGTAAACAAAATAGTTATTCAAATTCATTCTAGTACTGGTATGAACCTTGTAAATCTTTCACATTTCTTTTTAATTTATTTATTTATTTATTTATTTATTTGATTTGCCAATTGTTTACAAGATAATAAGTATAAGTGTATACATAGTTGTGAATACATGAAATGGGTACATATAAGAAAAATAAAAGAAGAATAAGAGAAACAATAGGACAGGGACGGTAGGCACGTTGGTGCGCTTTATGCACGCCCCCTACAGACCTCTTAGGAAAGGGGTGAGGTCAATAGTAGACAGTCTAAGGTTAAAGTTTTTGGGGTTTGGGGAAGAAACTACAGAGTCGGGTAGAGTATTCCAGACATTGACCACTCTATTGCTGAAGTCATATTTCCTGCAATCAAGTTTGGTGCGGTTAACTTTGAGTTTGTATCTATTGTGTGCTCTTGTGTTGTTATGGTTGAAGCTGAAGTATTCATTGACAGGTAGGACATTGCAATGTATGATTTTATATACCATGCTTAAATCAGACCGAAGACGGCGTAATTCAAGGTTTTCTAGTTCTAGAATTTCAAGTCTGGTGGCATAAGGTATTCTACAACGAGTAGAGGAGTGGAGAACTCTTCTTGTGAAATATTTCTGGACTTTCTCAATTGTGCTAATATCAGATACGTAGTGTGGGTTCCAGACTGATGAACTGTATTCGAGTATTGGTCTAGCAAATGTTTTGTATGCTCTGGTTAGTAGTGTGATATTACCAGAGAAAAAGCTACGTAGGATTAGGTTAACAACTCTTAATGCCTTTTTGGCTATGTAGTTGCAGTGGGCTCTATTTATTAATCTTTGAGAACAATTGAAATGTTTCCCTCCCTTCTTCAGTATTACTTCACTGTTAATAAGCATACCATTGGATAGTCATACAGTTTTATGTTATAAATTATTTACTATTAATAAGCAAAATAATTATTCAAATTCATTCTAGTAACTGGTATAAATTTCCTATAAATCTTTCACATTTCTTTTCAATATTTTATCAATCTTTAGAAACAATTGCAATGTTTCCTCTCTTCTTTATTATTGCATTAATTATAAATAAACATACCATTACATAACAATACAGTTTTATCTCATAGATTATTTACTTATTTCATTTCTAACTCATTACATTATTCTACTGTCACAACACTATCTTTTGTACCTTTGCAGAATCCTCACTTTTAACTTAATTTAACCATTGTCTCTGTGTTTTCTAGCTGAGCAAATACCTTTAATCCTAGTTTTCCCTTTTTCTTTATTTCCTGTTTTTGTCCCTAAGTTTTTTCCTTATCTTTCCCCCCTTTTTCTCATCCCTTTTTTTATACCCTTCTCTCTCTCTAATTTTCTCTTCTGTAGTTTTCTTTTCTGCTTCTCCTTGCTGCTATACTTCTTTTTCAGACTATTTTTCTTTTTGGCTGTTCCCTTTGATCTCAAACTTTTAACTCCTTTCCCCCTTTTTTCCCTTATTACCACACTTTGCATTATTTGATCATTGAAAATGGCTTCTTCTTTGTGCCGCCCTTCTTCTTGCTCTTGAAGCTTTTCCATTTGCTTTTCATAGTTCAGGATCTCCATTTCAAAAAATTCAAATACGAAGCCAAAGGATCTTCCTCCCCTTTCTGCATCTTCTTTCTGTTTTTTAAGATTCATCTTCAATTCCTCCAAGAGTGATGGCATTTTAAACACTTTTGAACAACCACCGATTGACTTTAAATAAAAACAGAAAAAGAAAGAAAAAACCAATGCCAAAAACTTTTTTTTTAATCACCAAATGATCACAGACTGTTCCTTCTTGTTTCTTTCCTTTACTTTTCCTTTCCATGAGTTACTGTATCTTTTAATAAGATTTCAGTTACAATGTATCCTCGGGAGTCTTTTCAAAGTTTCACTGTTAGTCCTCTTTATTTTTCCAGGTGGCACTCCATTTTTCCATTATTCCAAGTCCCACCCTTTTGTCTCCACTCTTCTTTTTAGGGCTTTAAAATGACCAAGAAAAAATATATCTTTATTCTCCTTTTGACACTTATATTTTAGCTTAAGGTTTCCTATTAGTGTCAAAATAGATTAATATAAATTTCTTTCCATACCATTTGTAATTGTCAATGTAAAGGTAAAAAAAAGGGGTTTTAACCTCCTTTTCTCTCTCCTTCGCCGCTTAAAGATCTTCTTTCAGAAGTATCCCTCTAGGTACTTTTAGATTCAGGGTACCTTGCTTAGATGTTCTCTGTTGTTTAGCCCGGTCTGTCCTGCTTCCCTCTTTGTCTTCCTCCTGCACAATCTTATCCAGTTGGGTTCTTTGAGGCGGCCATTTCAGACCACCGCTGCAACCGCCTTCGGGAAAGGGAGTTTAGACCAGTCAAGGAGGAGAGATGCAGCTCCCCTCCACTCGGCTAGCAATCTTCCCCCTCTTCACCACCTCTATGGGGTGGCTTCAGCCCCGAATCCAAAGGCGCTCCAGCGGCGAGCACAGATCGAACCGGAAGCCCATAACTTATGATTCTTGACTTATTGTTCTTCAATATCTATGGAGATTCTTAGTCATCCGGGTTATAGTTATCCCAAAAGTACTTTTTCAAAAGGCAACTGGACTTTTTCCTCGCTTCTCATCCAAGAAGCTTCTTCAGTCCCTCAATAAATTTTCCCCACAATAATTTGAATATTTTTAAAGTCTGAAAAATAGAAGATAGACCTATTTCTTGTTAAAAGAGGGAAAGGTTTATTCTACAGCCAAAAATCATTTTCATATTGTCCAATGCTATACTGTGCCAATATAAAAAATAAAGCTTGTTAACATTAATTTATTTCTTTGATCCAAAAGCTTTTTCTAATTCATAAATAAGTCCACAAATTTTATATATATATATATTTCCATCCCTAATACAAACATTTTGAGAGTTCAAATGGTCATACATATTAAAAAGTTGTCAAACTTGTTTCCAACTTTCTGTTGTTTAAAAATGGTATAGATTTGACAGGCAAAAAATTAGATACTTAAATGATATTAGTAATCTTGTCATAATACAAGAACACACTTTTAGACTGTTTTCTTGATTTCAATCATGTAATACTTCTAATGCATTCATAATTCCCACAATCATCTTAAATAATAATATTTTGTTCTAGGCTAGTTAATAAAAGAGGCAACATAGACCAAATTGCAACCCTATAGTGAGAAACTAAAATAATATACACACGTGTGAGATTTGCCACAAAATAGTATTCCTGAAAAGTATACTAGAAGAGTATTCCTGTTCCGCATTTTAGTCTGCTAGCTGGGCTTTTTGCCAAGTTTATATATTATTTCTCCACTAAAAAGTAGCTATTATTGTATGGCCATTAAGCATGAGACAATCCCCTCTAACCTTTTTAGAAAACCCTGAATCACTGATAACCATTAAATAGGTGTAGTTAAAGAGGTGCTAAGCTGAAGAAGACACCTTTGGCCATTACTTTAATAACAAAGTAGTATTACATAGTTAATCCTATACAAGCTATATTATAACTGGATTCCTTTGAAAAAGCTACATTAGTGGCCTACAAATCTCTTGATTGTATAGTTTTTCGTTGGAAAGCTCTTGCAAATGCAAATATGTCACATATTACTTTTTCATATAATTAATTACCTACAATACATACAAATATCAACAACCTATTACTGCTACCTTTAAGTCTTCTTTTATGAAGCAAGTGACATAGTATTAGCTATTTAACTCTATAGCTAGATCACAGTTTTACAAATTAGTGCACCACAACATGAATGAGAATATTTCTGATTTTTCACACTGCTGCTTTGCATCCAAATAAATTATGTTCATTAAAATGAGAATAGGCAAATTTCTTTGTGGCTCACTTACTGATTAGGTCACAAGACAGCTTAATTTTCAAAACTTAGATTTGTATAACATCATTTCATACTTCATTTTTGAAAGTAGCATTTTCTCAAAGATTGTACACTTAATTACTAATTTAAAGAGATGGGAAAAGTTGAGATAGAGAAGCATAAATAAAGAGTGGAAAAAAAGGGACGGATGGGGATACAGAAAACGTCTCTGCTGTTGCATAACTAAAATGGGTAATTATGTTCTGCCAAGCACATCACTATTCTCTAGCTGGGACAATTAAAGAAATAGCTGATCAGTTCCAGGTATTGATTCTGCTAACATGTTTGTTCATGGTTGCTTCTGGTTTAATTAGCTCTTCCCACCCCCACGTCAACCCATTTCTTCTATCGCAGTCTGAGAACATACTTTTTCATCAGATCTTTTTACAGACAGTACTGTACACTAGCCATATTTTTGTATTAACAAACACTATACAACAGGTCCTTCTTTTATTCTTGGCAGCGACTGGGCATTCCTTAGAACAAATATGCTCTGTAAATTAGAGACTAGGTATCTGTGGGGGGTGGGAGTGGGGGAGGGTGCACATGTGTGTCCATGTGTGTGGCATTTTCTATAAAGAAAAGCTTTCTGGAAGAAACATTTCAGCTTTTTGAAAAACTTGTAGTTGGCTATTTCATAGCAATGAAATCAATATGGGTAAATAGTGTATAAGATGCTTTAAAAATAAATTCAATAGCCCTAAAATAAAAGCAAATCAATATACTAGAAAAAAAATACAAGAATAAAAGGAGCATGATAAAAATGCAAAACCAAAGCCAAAGTCAATAAGACAGCATCCAAATACTATCCAAAATATTTCAGGTCAAAATATGGGTCTTAATATCATCCAAGAACATCCATCTAAAATCAGAATTATAATTATGAAAGAGATGGGATTTGCGTATTTAATTTCAGTGTGTCCCATTTTCATTACACAAAGCCACATATACTATTTTGACTCTGCATGCATTCTAAAAATTTTTTATCAAAGCTTTGAGTAGGAGAATGGCTATTCTGCACATAGATGCTAGAATTTGTTTCTGACCTAAACTGTACTGAAATTACAGTGGATCCATAAATAACTTTCTCTTTCAAGTGGTTTCACCTTAATCTTTTACCCTTGTTAATCAACACATATCAACACATAGTTCCTAGTTAGGGAAAGTTGGATTGAATTTTATCACAGTCCTCTCCCGGTATGCACAGCTTCCCTTCATTTAAAGACAAATTCATCCTGTTTTACATAAAACCTTGTACAAATGATTATTACACCTGATTATGACATCGAACATGTAAACAAGCTAAATACACTACTAACATGGGCTACATCCTGCCCATACCCTTTTATCTTTCTTGGAGATTTCAATCTACCTCATATTGACTGGACCCTAAATAATTGTACAACTGAAATCATACACACAACCTTCTACAATGCTATTACAAATCTAGGTCTTGAACAACTAGTAACCAACAACACTAGACTGAACAACTGCCTCGATCTCATCTTCTGCAATAGTTTGAATTTAATTTACCGAATACAAACCAAAGAACCCTTTTCCAGTAGTGACCACAATATGATTGACTTTTGCCTCAACATACGTCCACACAAAAATCACCACAACGATGTCATCCCTAGTTGTAACTTCAAAAAAGGCAACTATGATCTTATAGATAACGATCTCTCATCCCTCGATTGGCAATCTCTATTCACTGGATGCAATACTGTTGAAGACCATTACAACATATTTTTACTTTAGTCAAAAGAGTCATCAAACTATATGTTCCAACAACAACTCCAAAAACAAAACAAAAAAGCAGATTACCCATATCAATAAGGAAACTTCAATCCAAAAAGAGATCACTCTGGCGGAAAAACAAATCTGGTCACGTTGCTAATTTCAAAAACCGATACAAAAATTTATGCCACCAGATAAAGACCGAATGCACCAATTACCACATTAAACAAGAGGAAAACCTTCTAAGCACCAATTCCACCCGTGCTTTTTACAATTTTGTAAACAACAAACTAAAAGACTCAAGGTCCATCCCTCCCTTGATAGGACCTGATGGTAAAGACTGCAGCGACGACACCATTAAAGCCAACATCTTTAACACATTCTTCGGCTCAGTGTTTGTAAACAGTAATGGATCATGCCCAATGTTTCCTAGCCGTACCACAGACAACAATAATGATCTAATACATATCGATTTTACAGTAGACAACGTTGAAAAAGCACTACGCAACCTAAAACCATCTCTATCTATTGGACCGGATGGAATATGTGCCTACTTCTTAAGAAAACTATCCGCTGCCATAGCCAAACCTCTAAGCATAATCTTTGAAAAATCTTTCAGAACCAGCTCCTTGCCCAACCTATGGTTACAAGCCACAGTCATCCCCATCTTCAAAAAGGGAGACCCAAGCCTAGTTGAAAATTACAGACCAATCTCCTTATGCTGCGTCACCTGTAAAGTCATGGAATCAATTATTAACCAATCCATCATCCTCCATTTAGAGACAAACAACCTACTCTCCAATAAACAATTTGGTTTCAGAAAAAAACTATCCTGTAATCTGCAACTCTTACACTGCAAAAACATATGGACTACACAACTCGACCAGGGCAAAGCAATAGACGCAATCTACATAGACTTCTGCAAAGCCTTTGATTCAGTGGTACACGACAAACTACTCCTAAAAATAAAATCTTATGGTATCTCTGGACAACTGAATAACTGGATAGAAGCATTCCTGTCAAACAGACAACAAATGGTCAAAATTGGGAACGCCCTATCAAATCCAGTACCTGTCAATAGTGGTGTTCCCCAAGGCAGTGTTCTAGGACCAACTCTCTTCATAATCTACATAAACGACCTTTGTGATCATATCAAGAGCAATTGCGTTCTCTTCGCTGATGATGTAAAGCTGTTCAATACCACAGACAATACTACTACCCTACAAAAAGATCTAGACTATGTATCTGAATGGTCTAACATATGGAAACTCCAAATCTCAACAAATAAATGCTCTGTCTTACATATTGGTAAAAAAAATCAGAAAATAAAATACAAGCTGAATAGTCAAGATCTTGTTGATGACCCAAGCTCTGTAAAGGACCTGGGAATACTCACCTCTAATGATCTAAGTGCTAGAGCTCACTGCAACTACATAGCCAAAAAGGCATTAAGAGTTGTTAACCTAATCCTACGTTGCTTTTTCTCTGGTAATATCTCACTACTAACCAGAGCATACAAAACATTTGCTAGACCAATACTCGAATACAGTTCATCAGTCTGGAATCCTTATCACGTATGTGATATTAACACAATTGAGAAAGTCCAGAAGTATTTCACAAGAAGAGTTCTCCACTCTTCTACCCGTTGTAGAATACCTTATGCCACCAGACTCGAAATTCTAAAACTAGAAAACCTCGAATTACGCCGTCTTCGGTCCGACTTAAGCATGGTATATAAAATCATACATTGCAATGTCCTACCTGTCAATGAATACTTCAGCTTTAACCATAACAACACAAGAGCACACAACAGATACAAACTCAAAGTAAACCGCACCAAACTTGATTGCAGGAAATACGACTTCAGCAATAGAGTGGTCAATGTCTGGAATACTCTACCCGACTCTGTAGTCTCTTCCCCAAACCCCAAAAACTTTAACCTTAGACTGTCTACTATTGACCTCACCCCTTTCCTAAGAGGTCTGTAGGGGGCGTGCATAAGCGCACCAACGTGCCTACCGTCCCTGTCCTATTGTTTCTCTTATTCTTTTATTTTTCTTATATGTACCCATTTCATATATTCACAACTATGTATACACTTGTACTTATTATCTTGTAAACAATTGACAAATCAAATAAATAAAAAATAAATAAATAAATAAATAAATAAATGATGTCTGTGCACATTTGGTTTCCTAGCCAAATGTGGAAGTGGCTATACATTTGACTGATGGCATTTCTGTGACATTTCTGGGAGCTTATCTTCAAAACTAGGTGTGAGGAGACAAATTTTACCAAACTTAAACACTAGTGGGAAACAGAGGAAACCTTTGATCATGAAGTTGCAAATTCTTTAACATGAAAAGTTATTGCAAAGTGGGAGCTAAGTAGGAGGGAGATGGCAGCTATTGTACAGTAATTTTGAATTTTCATTATTTATTTCATTATTTTATTGGCAAAACTAAACTATGTACAGCCCTGCTCATTAAAAAAAGTCAATCTCATATCTAGATGATTTGATTACTATATTAAATGGAGCAATTTATCAAGTCCTAAGCATATTGAAATCAATTCATCACAAACAATTTAGACTTTATCTGTAATTGTTCCATGTTCATGTTCAAAAAATTATGCGGCAAAAATGAAGCCACTTTGTTAAAAGTCAAAACTTAGATTTTCAGGAAAAAAAGAATGATTCTGTAATTTCACTGAGTTTTCAAATGCTAAGTTGGACAACATTATTTATTGCCTCAGTGGCACAGTGGTTAGAGTGCAGTACTGCAACCTACTTCTGCTGCAGCCAGCTGACTGCAGTTTGGCAGATCAAATCTCACCAGGCTTAAGGTTGACTCAGCCTTCCATCCTTCCAAGGTGGGTAAAATGAGGACCCAAATTGTTGGGGGGAATATGCTGACTCTGTAAACCACTTAGAGAGGGCTGTAAAGCACTATAAAGCAGTATATAAGTCTAAGTGCTATTGCTATTTATATTATTTTTCTTTCACTATCCTTTTACAATTACTGAGGTTGCAGCAAATGGTAGTTTAAGATGCATAATGTTTATTTGTGCTATATAAATCAAACACTCATGGTACCTAACATTAATAATTTTTTAAAAATCCAAATCCAAAATCCGAAAGCAAAGGTCATCTGCCATGTCTAGAAGCCATAGCTTCTACAACCCAAAATATGGACCGGACATGTATACAACACCTTCACCATAATAAAAAGGGACCAATTAAACAAAACCTGCAGAACCATCAATAACATTTAGAAAGAAATCCAAGTTTACCATGGAAGAAGGAAAAGAAAGAATAAGAAGAAAATAAGAAAACAACTCACTACCCTTCATGCACATCTTGATCACCAGAGACCACAATGCTGGTCTCTGCTGATCCAGCTCATGCTCTACTACCAAAGCAACAGCCCAACCTCTTACAAAGGAAGTTCCATAAAAACTTTATTTAGATGAACCCAAACTCACTGGAACAACCTAGAACAGCAGGAAAAGGAAACAGAGCATCTATACAACATATTCCAACAAAATGGATATCCACACAACTTTATCAAAAAGTGCCTGACTACTCAACTCAATACAGCACAACCAACACAAACCCTAAAAAGAATAGCACAGCCTTACATCAAGAATATCTCAAAACCCAACATACTACAACCACATCAGTGTAAACATAAGTCAATTAAAGGCCTTCAAACCATCCTAAACAAACTAAAAGACCCAGCACTCAAAAGGAAAAACAGGAATCATCTACCACAAGCATGTCAAACTTGCAGTCCACAGGTGCATCATGCACTGGCCATGCCCATGCCCGGCTTAGTGAAGGAGGGAAAAGTTGTGATACATCATGTGATGATGCTGTGATGATGCAAATTTGACACCCCTATCTACAACATACAGTGTAATGACTGGAATAACCATTACATAGAACAAAGAGACAGAGGACTGGCAGAACGCATTGACAAACACCAACTAGCTGTCAGAAGATATGATGAAAACTCTTTAATCACGACTTATGGACAGACTTAACCATCATTCAATTGAGAAAAGGTGACCATCCTAAACCAAGCCAAGTCCAAAAATGCTTGGAAATGTCTAGAAGCCCAGCACTCTGACAAATTAACCATCAAGAGGCCCAGGGAAATAAACAATATCTATATATTATGCAAAAGAGATAATTAACATGTCAAAAAGGGAGCAAAAACACCAAAACACCTCCTTACAGCAATCAGCACCCAATTAAGCATATGTTAACTCCAATATTAACATCAGACCAAAAATTAAATACACATATCCCAATCAAGGTAGCTGAATAAGCTAACAGTGAACAGCCTAACCAAAGAACCTCTAAGACCAACTGTACCAACACTGACAGGGCATGCCACTAGAATATAAACTGAGAGCAAATTCCACTCCTTACTAGCACGGATAATGTTATCTAGTTTTGGCAATGAAATGTTTGCAAGAAAGCAACCAAACTCAGTGTCAACTAAAAAGATACTCTTTTGGTCTTTTTAGCTGGCAGAAAAAGGGAGTAGAGAAAACAAGGCATTCTTGAAATGTCTAGATAATCATCCCGGCAGCCCAAAGTTGTGGGAAGAAGGTTATTGGAGAACATGATGGATGACTCTTGGAAATGGATGTGTCCCATTAGAGAAGTCACATCCAGGGGGTGGGCGGAAGACCAAGGTCAAGGAGAAATGTATAATGTAATTTAGTATCGGCTGCATCCAGCTTACACCAACATGGCCACTCCTAATAAATCAATTTACTTTTCTCTGAGATGCGGCTAGAGACTTTTGATTTGAATGAGGGTGACACTCAGCGAACAAAGAGTAGCCATACAGTTAAATGGGTAGAAAATAAATTTGACAGATAAATAAATATAAATGCTGGTGATGTTGTACTTTCAGATGAATCCTTTAATGTTAATGCAATACATGTAATCCTTGATTTATAACCATTCTTTTAGCAACTGTTCAGAGTTACAAGAGTACTGAAAAAAGTGACCCAAAACTGGTCTGAAGATTTATAAATGTTAACTGAACCTGAACAAATCAAATTTGTTTCATTAATGGATGCATAGTAGTAGCTGTGAAAAATGAACATTTTGATAGAATACAATATTAATCCCAAATTTTATACTTAGAGAAAAACTGGTATAAGTTATTTTATCATTGGTATAGTACTCCATTTCCAACCATTAAAAAGGATAATTCATTTTTAAAATAGTTAAAAATGTAATAAGCAGGTTGGATTATTCTTTTATGTCTGATAGCAAAGTTGTAAAGGACAACAGTTCTGGAAAGTGATTCATATCAGAATGAAATTAATTTTAAAAGTTCAATTCCTATTTCAGCATGCAACATTCCCTTGCTGGTCTATGACTGAAATGAAGATTTGATTGACATATTTTCTCAAAGTATACTGAATTAGCTTCTGTATGTTAACTGCTGTAAGAGTATTTATACTTTTTATCAGAAAAAGTTATTTATCTCCCACATTGGAAAAATGGTTTTCTAAGTTGTAGGCATGTGCTTTGCTATCTAGAATAGTTTCATATCTTAAAATTAAATTTGATAATGATTAAAACTGGAAATCATTAATAGATTACAAATTAACACATGGATTTGTACCATATGTTGGTATCTGTACTTATATTTTACAGGATTGAAATACTGGCTGGAGAATTCTGGAAGTTAAAATCCATACATCTTAAAGTTGCCAAGGTTGAGAAATATGGCTTTATTGATTAGTAGAGAGGTCTGAAGTATTTTTCCATGTTGTGTCATGGCCATATTTATCCCATTATGAGCAGCTGAATGTGCATAATTATGATTGCTCATTTTAATTTTTTTTACTCTTTTTTTCTTTCTGAAATAAAATTGTGCTTCTTATCAAGGTTTAGAGCTGTAAGCTGTCTCCCTGTCATCATAATAATACTGCTATTTAATTGAGGATTAAAAATAGGTCACAACTAAAAACCTGGATGTTTTTCCAGATAAATACATATACATATCTATCTAAATATTGATCTCTATTCCAATTTGCTGTATAGATAAACTTAATACTACAAGGATTAATAGTACATGTTAGTGGTGGGATTAAAAAAAATTTTTTTTGAAAATTTTTATTTGGGTTTTCACAAAAAAAACCCATAATACAAATAAAACATCTTTTTTTGAAAATAGCATGGATCCGGGTTATCACTTCTTCATACAGATACAAACTCAATTACATGCTCATTTTTGTGTTCTATTCCATATCTTATTACTGTTTTACATTTTCTACATAGTTTTTCCCCTCTTTTAATTTTCTCAACTTTATTTTGATTATCTCATCTCAATTCAAATCATTATATTTATACGTTTGTCTGTCCTGTTTCAATTTCTTATTATCTTTTCTCATTAAACAAATTTTCCCCTGTAGTTACTAATTGGAGTATTACACCTTTATATCTTTTAAATTTATACATTCAACTCTTATTTAAGCTTCAATGAATACCTTTAAGATTATAACATTCAATATAATACATAACTTACAATCGAATTCTGCTTGGTACATTCTTAAAATACACACTATATTCTTAAATAAAGATTATATATATATATATATATATATATATATATATATATATATATATATATGTGTGTGTGTGTGTGTGTAAATAAAGCACTCATTCCATTCCAATTCAATTCTATCATTAATATTCATTAAAATCTTAATATCTTTAATATTTCTTTTCAATTAAATATCATACTTCCTTGGGAATACTTATAAACTTTCCATAATTAATCCCCCCCCCATATTTCTCTTCACTTATATTTTATAAATCATTAATAATAATTAAAATGTTCCCATCCTTTCCTACTTTAATTCTCTCATTCACTTTATTTCATTTGTTTATTAACAAACTTTCCACTAGATTATGATAAATATTTTATCCATCATTTTAATCATATTTTCTAAAATTATTTCTATTTGTAATATAACAATACTATCTTATGTACCTTTGCAGAATCCCTTTTGCAATTAAGTTTTCACCCATTATCTCTAAACAGGCTTGTACTTTCAATTCTTATACCTTTTCCCTGTTTCTCTATATCTTGTTTCTGTCCTTTATAACTTCTTTTCCTTTCCTTCTTCCCCCTCTTCTTCTCCCCCCCTTATTACCCCCTTGTCTCTCTACTTCTAATTCTCTCTTCTGTAATCCCCTCTTCTGTTGCTTTCTAATATTATACTTATTTTTCAAACTATTCTTCTTCTTTTTTTGGTTGTTTTTTCAAATCTTAAACTTTTCATTTTCTTTCACCCCTTTCCTTCCCCCCCCCATATAATTACTTGATCATTAAAGATGGCTTCTTCTTTGTCCCAATCTTCTTGTTCTGAAAGCGTTACTTGTTGTTTCTCATAGTTCCAGATCTCCATTTCTAAGAGTTGAAATACAAAGCCAAAAGAACCTCTCCCTTCTTGTGCATCTTCTTTGTACTTTTAAAGTTCTATTTTCAGTTCTTCTAAAAGTGGTGCCATTTTAAACACTTTTAAACAAACATCCAATTGATTTTAGTCATTTAAATGCAATAACCAAAAATCCAAAGATCACCAAATAATCCAAAACTGTTTCTTCTTACTTCTTTTTTTCACTTTCTCTTCCTGGGGTTCTATGATTTTGTTGCCAAGTTTCAGTTAAAATGTATCTTTTAGGAATCTTGTTGAGGTTTCACTGTAAATTCCTTTTAGTTCCAGGCAGTCTCCTCCATTTTTCCAGATCCTGCCCTTTTATTCTTTTTCTTTCCTTTCTTGCTTTTAAAAGCTTTTAAGTGTCCAGAAATCTTTATTATCCCTATCAAGCAGCCAACTATCAAGCAGCCAACTCTTGCTCATAAAGTGAAACCCTTTAGCAGAGAGGTTATTTAAGCTCTCCAGAAAAAGCACACCCAGGAAAAGTAATCCTTAGATCCATTTGCACTTAAAAATACCAGCTGGTCTCAAGATATCCTAAGGAAATCACCCAGATTTAAGGAAAGGTCACATGCCAGAAAGGCAGTAAAAAAATCAGTGCCAAACTTGCATTGTGCCTCTTGGAAGTATACCCCAAAAGGATAGTGCCAGATAGTATTAAAGCAGTGAAGGAAGACCCCCTCCCCAAATAGAAAAAGAAACCATGAGGCAAGAAAAAATCCAAACACAGTACAAATAATTAAATTACAACAGTAGCTGTTACTTGTTGAAGCTGAATAGGGAAAATTATCCCATCAATAAACACAGGATTAAACTTCACCAAGCACAGAATTAACCTTCACCAAAAACCAGTTTTAGACCAAAACTCAGAAAGAATATGTAAACTCACGTTTGAATGTCAATCCTTCTAGCTAGCCAAGAAGCTTTGCTGAATGTCACTCATCTTGGTTCCCTGTCACTAAAAGCTTTGCTTCATTATTCAATTATTTCTTCAAAGTGCTGATTGTCCAGGGAAGTATTTCATCCCAACAGCAGTGTAAAAATCTTAAAACAACCCTTCCCCTTTAAGAAAGCCAAGCCTCATAAACTCCGGAGAAAGTAAGTCTAGGCTGTCTGCCAAGAATGTAATAAGGGTGGAAAAAAACAAACGGAGATTGCTTCTAACTACTGGTTCTCCAAACTGTTTAGAAAGTTAACAAGGGGTTCTATAGAACCGAATAGAACTGGCAGAATCCCATCCCTGCCTAATTCCCAGGAATGAGTGTTGAATATTGATATTCTCAATCAATATTGTTTGATGGACCCAAAACATATTGAGTCTGTTCAATAAAGCTACACAGGCAGAAACCATGGTAAAGAGGTTGTTTCTCAGACAACCTGTCCCTATATTACAAAGGCCTTATTGAATACCAGAATTCGTGGTGATTAGCAGCAGTTTGATTTGCACCTGAAAACTCACCAGGAACCAGAACTGTTTATAGGGTACTGGTGTCACATGGGATTACTTTTGCTTTCATGGCTCTACTATCAGCTCTGTGTTAGAATCAAGTTGATAAATGTAGAAAAAAGATATGAAAATGGGTAGAAAAAATGGATGAAAAAAATCAGGACAGATTCTACACATGCAAAAAGATTCTTACATAAAAATAGCAATGGATTATTTTGTGTTGAATAAAGAAGCTATCTTGGGTATGATTTGGGGAATTCAGGCTATACTCACTTTTGCATAAATAGCTGATTCTGGTTGAAATAATGATCTGTATCCTAAGAAGGAATCTTCAGAATAAGCTATTATATAACACTTTTTCAGAAGTTTATAGAAGATAGCTCTCAATTATTCTGAACATTTTAATTTGCAATAAGATCAATAAGTGATGAATTCTACTGTATATCTCTGTATTTTTAAATACAACAAATGTAAATAAGCAGGGTGAGTAGAGTTAATTTAAGGTTGGCTGAGTAAGGAAAATGTAAACCATAAGGAGTAATTGTTATCTTGTTTGTTAGAGAAAAGTAGCAGAAACTGACTAATTTTTAACTGTTGGTTATATATCAGTGTATTGAAGCCGCTTCCTATTCAAAACCTTTGAGCAATTTTGATATCATACCCAGATTTGAAAGGCTGGGAACTCTTATTTTCTCCGAAGATTTAATAAAGCTAAATGTTCTAATCATCATGAAAAAAAGTAACAAGATGAAGATAATAAAGAGTAGGAATATGCACATGGTGTCAAGAATATGAGCTGGGTGCAGAAGGAATAAAAGCTGAAAAATAAGATAACAAATGCTTGTACAAAATGGAGGGCTTGCTTTTTTGGCACTACATAAGAGGTGAAGCAAGAAAGCTTTCTTGGTCTGTTATACTTGTATTCAGTGGCTATGACAGCTGCCAGGGAATAAGGGGCTGTTGACTTCACGTTGAACATTTTAATCACTTCAGCAGGGATGCAGAATAAAATACACGTGCTTTAAATGCTGCTATTTTCAGACAACTCTTATTCACAGAAGAATTCAAAATAAGGCTTTAATCATTTATCCTCTGTATCTTATATTGCTAGACAGAGATGTGGGAAGGAAGGCATATATATATTCTTTTTTTCCATACAGATCCTCAGACTACAAAAAATGGCTATTTATGACTTCAGATTTCCCAGATCATCATCAAACTCTATAGATCATAAGTGTCAGTTAACTGCATATTCCTCCTAATTGGTGGAAGTAGGACTAATATTGAAAATATCTCCAGCAGAGATCCTACTTGCATAAAATATTGTGACCATGCTTGGGTAAAACTGGTTGCTAAAATGTGCCAAAACTGACCAATTATGTCCTTACTACTAGCATGTGGCACAGATAAAACTAACCTGGTAGTTTCACTACCTTATAGAAAGGCATTATATGAAAGTCTCGATAGCTCAAAAACATGATATGTAGCAGAAGTAAATACTGTACCGTATATACCGGCCCATCTGGTGATGATTAAGGTCTGTGGAAGAGTGTGATTTGAAATGTACTACTAAATGGTAAAAGACATGAATTGATTTTTCTAAAATAGATATCTTGGTTTCCTGTGACTAAAAGTAGGGAGAATAAATGTGGTCTGAGCTTATAGAATGGTATCTATGAATGCATGTAGGAAAATGAACATGTAGGTTAACTGAATGAAAGAGATAAAATGTATGTCATAAACCATGGATTGATGTCACGTAAGTTATCACTATTGTTTATCTATCTATCTATCTATCTATCTATCTATCTATCTATCTATCTATCTATCTATCTATCATCTATCTATCTATCATCTATCTATCTATCTATCTATCTATCTATCTATCTATCTATCTATCTATCTATCTATCTAGTTATTTATTTTATTTGTCAAGCAAGTATTAAATAACAGGTATAAGTTTATTCGTATCCATTTCATGAATACATGAAATGGATACGAATAAAAAAGAAACAATAGGACAGGGACAGTAGGCATGTTGGTGCACTTATGCATGCCCCCTACAGACCTCTTAGGAAAGGGGTGAGGTCAATAGTAGACAGATTAAGGTTAAAGTTTTTGGGGTTTGGGGAAGAAATCACCTTTGACTGCTCACCAAGCCACGCAACAAACACCATCATAAAGTTTGTGGACGACATGACCGTGATTGGCCTCATCTCCGGAAAAGATGAGACGGCATATAGGGCAGAAGTAGAGAACCTGTCTATCTGGTGTTCACAGAACAATCTGTCACTGAATGTCTATAAAACCAAAGAACTGATTATGGACTTCAGGAAACATGGACAGGACCATGTCCCACTCATCATTAACAGAGAATGAGTGGAAACTGTCCCTATGATCAGATTCCTTGGCATCCATATTTCAGCTGATATCTCCTGGTCCCCTAACACCAAGGCCATAGTGAAGAATGCTCAGCAGCAGCTGCACTTCCTGTGGGTTCTCAGGAAGAACAATCTGGATAAGAAGCTGTTGCTTTCTATAAAGCCTCTGTGGAGAGTACTCTGACATATTGTCTGGGTGTGTGATATGCAGGCTCCACAGCTGAGGACAGGAAAACTGTACAGAGGATGATAAACACAGCTCAAAAGATTATTGGTTGCCCTCTGTCCCCGCTGGAAGACTTAGCCAGGTCCCGCTGCCAAAGCAGAATCAAGGCCATCATAGAAGACCCCTCACACCCTGGCAATTATCTTTTTGACTTGCTGCTGTCTGGATGGCGCTTTAGGCCAATAAAATCCCATACCGAAGAAACAAATTGTTTCTTTCCCTGGGCCATCTGAACCGCAAATAAACACAAAGTCACTACCTTATTAAGATGTGAAATCTCAATACCCCATTCAGATGTATAATAATAATATTATTAATAATATTACAGCACAATCCATCTCTTGTGTATTATACTCGACAAAGCATCACAGTCAGTGTTGGATGTATATTTTGTGTATATTCGTAGATATTGTACTCTCCAATTGAAAATGGAGATGTGGGTACTTTATTTTTCTTATCTTCATTTTTAAGTGCTTTGGTTTTATTGCATTGCGAACAGTTGTTGGGGAGCATTCACAGTTTCGTTGTACTTGTACAATGACAATAAAGTTCTTCTTCTTCTTCTTCGGAGTCAAGTAGAGTATTCCAGATATTGACCACTCTGTTGCTAAAGTCGTATTTCCTGCAATCAAGTTTGGTGCAGTTTACTTTGAGTTTGTATCTATTGTGTGCTCTTGTTTTGTTCTGGTTGAAGCTGAAATATTCATTGACAGGTAGGACATTGCAGTAGATAATTTTATGTGCTATACTTAGATCGGACCAAAGGTGGCATAGTGGCATAGGTTGTCTAGGTCTAAAATTTCAAGTCTGGTGGCATAAGGTATTCTGTTACGAGTAGAGGAGTGGAGAACTCTTCTCATGAAATATTTCTGGACTTTCTCGACTGTATTAATATCCGTTATGTAATGCAGATTCCAGATTGATGAGCTGTATCTTTTTGCTACCCTACAAAAAGATCTTGACTATGTATCTGAATGGTCAAACAAATGGCAACTTCAAATCTCAACAAATAAATGCTCTGTCTTACATATTGGCAAAAAAAATCAGAAAATAAAATACAAGCTGAATAGTCAAGATCTTGTTGATGACCCAAGCTCTGTAAAGGACCTTGGAATACTCACCTCTAATGATCTAAGTGCTAGAGCCCACTGCAACTACATAGCCAAAAAGGCATTAAGAGTTGTTAACCTAATCCTACGTAGTTTTTTCTCTGGTAATATCACACTACTAACCAGAGCATACAAAACATTTGCTAGACCAATACTCGAATACAGTTCATCAGTCTGGAACCCTCATTACGTATCTGATATTAGCACAATTGAGAAAGTCCAGAAATATTTCACAAGAAGAGTTCTCCACTCTTCTACTCGTTGTAGAATACCTTATGCCACCAGACTTGAAATTCTAAAACTAGAAAACCTTGAATTACGCCGTCTTCGGTCTGACTTAAGCATGGTATATAAAATCATACATTGCAATGTCCTACCTGTCAATGAATACTTCAGCTTCAACCATAACAACACAAGAGCACACAATAGATACAAACTCAAAGTAAACCGCACCAAACTTGATTGCAGGAAATACGACTTCAGCAATAGAGTGGTCAATGTCTGGAATACTCTACCCGACTCTATAGTCTCTTCCCCAAATCCCAAAAACTTTAACCTTAGACTGTCTACTATAGACCTCACCCCTTTCCTAAGAGGTCTGTAGGGGGTGTGCATAAGCGCACCATCGTGCCTACCGTCCCTGTCCTATTGTTTCTCTTATTCTTTTATTTTTCTTATATGTACCCATTTCATGTATTCACAACTATGTATACACTTATACTTATTATCTTGTAAACAATTGGCAAATCAAATAAATAAAAATAAATAAATAAATAAGTATTCAAGTATTGGTCTAGCAAATGTTTTGTATGCTCTAGTTAGTAGTGTGATATTACTGGAGAAAAATCTACACAGGATTAGGTTAACAACTCTTAATGCCTTTTTGGCTATGTAATTATAGTGGGCTCTAGCACTTAGTTCATTAGAGATGAGGACTTCACTGACTGATGACATGTCATGTTATGCTGTGGTGAATAATGAACCCTAACCATAATCATGCAAGAATGAGAAATAAGAGATTCCAAGAACTTGTGTTATGTATGCCTAGGAAGAAAGGAAGAAGCTACCTCAGGTTAATTGTCTCTTAGATAATCAGCAGGCAAATGATAAGCAAACAGGGCAAATGAAAGATCCTTAATTGTTTATGTATACCATATTCCCTTTTGATGGCAGAAGATCATGTAGTGCTGAGCGGTGCATTTATAGCTGAAAGAGTTTGACCATATCAACTTTCATTGTAATAGTTTTAGGTTCCCAGTCAAAACCATGAAATCCTCTCTAATCACAATAGTCAACCAACATGTTTCTAGATTACCATAAATGGACTTTATACTTTTAGCTATGAATACATTAAATAATTAAGGGGACATAAGATATTCTTTATCTTACTCTCTGCTCAATGTTAAACCACTTCCTCAGGCCTGAAATTGACACTGTTGAGGGGACCCAGAGCTCAGCCAATTGTCTGCTTTTACTGGTTGTGCAGAAACCCAGGAGACATACAACTCTTCAAACAACTGGGCCCCATGCCAAGTAGGGTCTTATAAGTAATAACCAGCACCTTGAATATGAACATATAGTTGTAAGATGCTGCTCAAAACAAAGTGTGGTGCTCTCATACCAAGAAGAGAAAAAGAAAAGAAAGATCATTGCTATATGTCATGTTTTTAATTTTGAAAACTTCTCAGTCTAATTACAATTATTGTGGCTATTGGTATAAACAGTTGTTGGACTAAGTGACTAAATGAATCTATCTCCCTGATTGCATAGTGTTTTATTTAATTGTTACATAAACTACATGTTAGGACTCAAAAGCTGCACGATGGTTTATAAAATAAATAAACTAATCATGCTGCTGGTAAGAAATATTATTTCAGAGGCAATCATTTAGCCTTCACATGCTTTCTGTTGTGACTTTATTCCTAACAACTAAAATATGAATGTATTTTTACTGGATAATCATAGCAAGAAGAATGCAGCTGTAATGTAGGTTTCAAATAAATTATACTCTCCAACACATACTTAGCCAAATATGCTAGTAAATCTGATAAGACCTCTACATTAATGCAGAGTATAACTTCAAAAGGTTTAATACATACAAGAATGAAAAGTTGAATAGGCTTATACAACACTTGCTGCTCAGTAACAAAGAAGACTTAGCTGAATTCCATCCTGCACTTAGAGCCATTTTTAGTAACTGCTGCAGAGTCCAGTGAAGCTAGCAAAACTATCCCAGGAAGGGATTCCTTTTAGGAGTAGAGGTGCATTTTTTTTTGTTAAGTAGTTTCAAAGGTGTGCTTTATATAATTTTTTGCCTAAGTCAGACTCCTTTTCAATGCTGTCCAACAATATATCTCAGGTAGGCCATAAAAAAAAAAAAAAAAACAACTGAAATCACATGGGCAGCAGAAGGGAAAATCAGCAAGACTGTCATTTTTAACATTATAAAACAATCTTCAGCCAAACCAAGTTTGAAGGGTTAGACTAATATAGGCATAATAAAATTGGAAAGAGCCTGTTTGTTGTAGTTGCTAAAGGTACCAAGCTAGAAATCAGGAGTCTTTGGACTAACCAATCTCTTTCAGGAGAGAGATTGGCTACTAATAATGAAGACAAAAGCCATATAGATGCTTGGTAGGAGAATGAGATACAATGTCCATTATGGGGCTATTTTATTTATAGTTCACATTTATAAATGTTACATAAAAAGATGAATTACGATAGTTAATTCTGTGTTTATATTTACTGGATATGCAGCAGCTTGTTTATGTGTGCCCCCACACGGACACATTACACCTCTGGTTTCTGAGCTGCATCAGTTAGCAGTTTGCTTCGAGATCCCATTCAGGTGCTGATTTTGATCTTTAAATCCTATAAGACACCAGATTATCTGAGACATGGGCTGTTTCTGATTATATCTACCGATTCCATCAGGTTCATCAGAAGAAGCATGCCATAGGTCCTGATTGGATCTGGAAAGCAAACTTTTTTCCCATGGCACTTGCCCTCTGGAACACCATCTTTCTCAAGGTAAGCCCAACCCTTACAGACTTCTGGAGCTCAAAAGTATGCTTTTTCAACAAGACTGAAGATAAAAAGCCTGGTAATAGGTAGCCTCTGTGCTGGCTGTATTACTGTGCTGTTTTCTTGCTTGTGGTCTTGTTTTTATCTATGTTTACTATTTAATACCCTGTTTCTCCAACAATAAGGCCTCCCCCAATAGGAAGTCCCAGCATGTTTTATAGGCATGAAATGAAATTAAGCCCCTCCCCCCAAATTAAGGCCTATATTAAAACATGCGAAATGGGGGGGAATGGTGGGGGGCTTGCCATTAGGAAGTACTTTTGTTGCACACCTGGATATGGTGCTTCCTGCATTGACCCTGATACTAATACTAACGCTGAGGTCAACATCCAAGCTGTTGCCACCCGCCCACCCAAAGATGCAAGGGGGGGGGAATTAAGTCACCCCCGAAAAGACGACTTAGCCATTTTTTCAGGGCTCAAAAAAAAAAAAAAAAAGACCCAGCCTTATTATATGAGAGACACGGTAGTTTCCAATTGGTTTGTAGTAAGTTTTAATAGGCTTTATTGTACAGAATCCAGATTCACTTTGTGTGGCATGGGTGGTACAGATGCTGAACTTGTTGGCTGGAAAGCCGGCAGGCAAGGTTCAAGACCCAAGCATCAAGTGATGGGGTGAACTCCCATCCTTGTCCCAGCTCATGCCACCTAGCAGCTCAAAAGCATGCAAATGCAAGTAGATAAATAATTATCATTATGGTACAAAGATAACAGCACTCCATGGTGTCATGCTGGCTACATCATGGTAGAAATGTCTTTGGACTGCACTGGCTCAATGGCCTTGAAATGGAGATGAAGCACTGCCCAGTGGTGGGATTCAAATTTTTTTACTACCAGATCTGTGGGCGTGGCTTGATGGGCATATCAGGGGAAGGAAACTGTCTCCAGTCAGAGGTGGTATTTGCTGGTTCTTCAAACTACTCAAAATTTCCGCTACTGGTTCTCCAGAACTGGTCAGAACCTGCTGAATACCACCTCTGACTTCCCCCTATAATCAACAATGATAGTAAAATCCACAGGGGCTCCTTTTACACAACAATACACAAAACAATATTCACCACTACTTTTTATGTTGCATGGAGATATTTTTAATTAACAATGATCGATCCCATGTGTTCCAAAGATCTTTTCTCAAAACAATCTCAACTCCATATTTCCATCTATCCATATATTTTGGAATGAGTGGCCATAATTAACAACAACAACATCATTCAGAAATATTATGTTATAGATAAAGCAAACCTGCATTTTACTATTACTGAGGAAAGACCTCTTTTTAGTTGAGTTTGACACCAGTGATATATGTGTATTTATTTCTTGGTAGCAGTTTGGAAATGGTTTGCCATTGCTGTCTTGGCTCACATATCAATATTCTGGTCACACAGCAAAGCTGATTTTAGTTGCTTACACATACATTTCAGGGGAGAGCGGAAAGGAAAGGAAATGTGACAAGAGATTGTTATATGCAGGTAACATGTTCATTGTCATAGTTAATTTACCTCAACTCCTAGTTCCATGAAGATGAAATCAAAATAAAATAAAGTAAAATAGGGCTTTGCAACAGGACATATATTTCATTTCCATTATAAGACACACAAACCAGCCAACCAACCAATCCTATTTGTGAGCATAAATGTTTACATATAAAGTTCCTCTGGAAAAGTTATCTATATACAAAGCTAAGAACAGCCTTTGTTTTCTTTTGACCTACTTACATAAAATATCCTGAAAAGAATTATTCTGCGGTTTGGGAAGAAATGTACAGGCTTTACAATCAACACCGAACAGACAGAGTTGGTCTCTGGGCTATAGAAACTTACATTCAAAGTAATTCTACACAGGAAGTTAAACAAACAAAGGCAATAGATAAATGAGCAGGAATGGAAATTAGAAAGAAGCATAATTTAAATCTTACAAGATACTAAATGCAGTTCTGAATTGCATTTTTCTGAATGGAAAAATGTTACATAAATCTATAGCAATCTATGGTCCAAAGAATTAACATGTTAGTCTGCTTCAGCAGTCATAACAAAAGAATATTGTGGTACCCTGAAGACTAACCACAAAGCTCTTAATTATTTTTGTTCTCTATTAGGTAACTCAGGTAGAGGAGGAGTTAAGGCAAGGTAAGATGGAGGTGAAACAAAGGATAGATTCCTTGTTGTGGTAGAAATGAATATGTCTGCTGATTCTGGTTTGCTTCATTTTTCCATGTTACTGAAGTTTATTTGCCTCTGCCTTAAAAAAAAGTATCCATAGAAATGGTTTTATGCATGTTAGGATTCTTTCTTTGAATATTTTCATTTTTATGCATTTTTGTAAGCAATTTCCCTTGGTCTATCCATTTTATGCATGTTTTGGGGTTCAGGGGATATCTGTTTAAATTTTAATCATATCAAAAATACTGAAAAGTCAAAATGGGCTTGCAAGGTCATTCTGAACTTTTCTATAAATTTACAAAATATGAATATAATATTTTTATATGAAATTTAGGATGAAAATTCATCCATTTCTCGTTTCTGTGAACCTACAACCATTTAAAAAACCTAACAAAATTTCTCTACAAACATAACTTTATAAATTATAAATCACAGTATATGTACTATGGACAATATGTTCCTTTTATCTTAGATATGCAAAACAGCTTAGTTTTTTTCAGACTATCTCATAAAGATATATGCTGCAGGGCATTTCCAGCAATAGTAAAGCAACAGCTACATTAAAAATAGAGAGTACCAATGGAGATTGATTTAAAAAAATAGACATATTCACTTGCCATATATTTTTCAGAATAGTTAGCATTTTACTAACATGTTAGTAATATCAAGACAATGGCTGTGTGTACTCCTCATTGGCAGACAAAAGAGAATAAGTTAACCTGGAAAAAAAAAGATTTAAAAACCTGTTTTCTGACTATGAACTTTGAACTCAAGCCTGTATAATTATGAGATCAGACACTTCTTGTAGACTCAACACTGCATATATATATAAAAAATAAGCTGATGTATTTAAAAAACAGTAATAGTAATTTTATATCCTCAAGAAGGCTAATAGAATAGTCCTACTCAAAATCCTGATAGATTTTCAGTTTTGTCTGTGTTTGCTAGTTTTTGTCTTTATGGGAAATATGATGACATACATCTTCAAATGCCTTTATTTAGGAAATACATATTATATATAGAAAATAAAATATTTTGAATGACTACATTTACGTTAGCTAATAACACTTTTCCATACTTATACGCATTCACACATTATATCCATACCCAGACCCAAAGTCAGATACACATGGGAAGAGTTAGACATAAATAGCATTCCATATTTTGCACCTAAGGGGTAGGCAATGAAATCAGATGAATGATTATTCCATTTTTTTTTTCTTTATGGAGCAGTGAAATTATCCAACAATTTCATCATCACGTGATGTATCATGACTTTCCCCCCCTTTGCTGCATGCATGAGTATGGCCAGTGCATGACGCATCTCTGGTCCACGAGTCGCGAGTTTGATAGCCCTGCTCTAGTAATATTAATCCTGAAAAAGCCCAACAAGGAGATTTTTCCTTTATGATTTAATTGAAGTATGGAAATCCAGAGAAGTTGCAGACCAATGGAGATATGATTATGATATAGTAAACATTGATACTCACCTCATAAATATTTCAAGAAAACCACACTGTTCCCATGAGAATTTAATAGAACATTTTTTTCTTCATTGAAATAATTTCTGTACCAAATATATTTTATGAAATAGAATCGAAATGGATAGAAAAAAAGATTTTTCTACTCATCTAATTTTAACTATCTCTTCCAAATAATAGTTTAACTTTACTTATGAACTGCATGAATATAGAGGACTGCATATTTCCTCTTTGCTAAGGTGTTATTAAGGTTCTAAATATATTGAATTATGGTAAAAATGTTTGGGAAGAATAATGTTTTGCCAGAATATTCACTGAGTGAAATTGGAAATGACAGGCAATCTTTCAATTTTATATCCCAAGCCAAAAATAAATAAATAAAACAAGCTGCATATGACACTGGAAAGGGGTTGTTTAGGTTTTCAGAGATCTAACACAAGCAGTGACGATAATTTGGGTGAACTTCTTGAAGGCAATCCTCCAGGCATTCTGAAATGTTGAATGATGCAAAAGATTTTTCCAGTTGTCTTAACTCTATATTGGAAATAATATTCCAGAAAAGGATCATAACATTTCCTGAAGTACAATTACCAGAAGGATATCAGCAAAAATGTAAAATATGATAATGGAACAAAGGCGTCTATCTGCTAAATTTGTATTGCAATAATGTTTCCATCATAGGGAAAAAGAAAAATAAAGTTCTATAACAAGAATTTTTTAAAAAGAAAGTTAATAACTTATTGGGATAAAAGATGCTTGTAAGTGACTAGAATACTCAAGTTTAGCCTTTCATTTAATAACTACACTTAACTTTTGTATAAATTATGACAAAGGCAAGCTGAATCTTGAAGTTTAGAGATTACTTTTTACATCTGGCTTTTGCAGAACACTAGCAGAAATAAATTGGCATTCAGATAAAAGTATAAAGGCAAGGTTAAATTAAAATAAAATACAGAGAAATGTTTGATACCATTCCTTACTTTCATGGCTGAAACTTCCAAGGTATGCTTATGTTTGAAATAGAGGCCTGAATTGTTCACATATCATGTTCACTAATAATTTCAATAGAATGCAATGTTATTCTTTTTTCAGTTTTTCTCGTTCATGGACTTTTTATGGCATTATTGAATAGTAATAGTAGAATGTATGGAAACTGAAAAAAGAGCCTAATGGCAGAGGTTAAAGTGCCCAAAGTCAGATTTTCAAGCTTTAATTGGATTCTAAAATCTCAAACATCTCAAAGAATGGTGATGTTCCCTTTGGGCTACACACAATAGAGTGTGTGGGTTGATACCATCTGCAGCCTAGAGATGAACAAAAAAGATGTTTGAGGAAGAGGGGAATTTCTCAAAGATATTATAGAATGGGAATTATCTAAAAGTCATCCATCAAACCACTGACATAAATCACAACACACAACAGCCCACGGCCTTAGTGTCAGCCATTGCCTCCAGGGTGTCTCATTGGCATCAGCACTTTTGTGCCTTCTGCCCCTGTGTTTTGGACAGGCAATAATTTCATTGGATGAAGTTATCCAAGACTGCCATAGTGATCAGTGCTCGCTAATGCGGTCTTTATGATTGCGCACCCTAACATACACTCGTGATGCATTTATCTTTTGACTCTGAGGGACAATAGATCTTGAGCTGGGTGCCGAATCTGCCAGATGTTGCTCTATCTCATAATTAAGTTAGCACTATTTTGGTTGCTTAATGACCTTGGGGCAATATAAGCTAACTAAGAGTATAAAAAGTCTCCAAGCCCACTTGATAATTACCTAATTTATGGCTGAACTTTTATTTCAGAAGCATTTCATTTTGAGAGCTTAGCTTGTTGACTATAAATCAATTTTCTGGACATTAAAGAACAAAATTAAATAACAAGATGGTGATTGAAAAACAAAAGATGTGTAATCATTAATCAATGAGAAAGATTCAAGTATGCTTATATTTATGTCTCTATGTGTGCATATTGACACACATTCACATATGCTGCTTTTTGAAAAGAGTAATAAAATCATATCAATATTCAGAAAGGTCTATTGAAAAAATTAGTTGACACAAATTTTATTTTAGATTTAAAACACTGTTTTTAAATATCTGACTTGAATTAAGAGAAACAAAAAGAATTAAAGTAGACTTACAAAGAACATGTAAATGTATACTGAGGAGTAAGATATAATAAAGTCAAAGTGATTTACAGGATTATAATATTAGAAAATTTTAATTTACAGATAAAATGAAATATAAAACACTATTGAATTACCAGATTAACCAATTAATATATTAAATTGAGTTTTTCCCAATTTATGATAAGAAAGCTATAAATTTTAATGAGTCACTCTATGCTAAGACAATAATAATTCATCTAAGAAGGTTTTAAAATCAGATTTCATATTCCAAGTTGAACAATGCCTCCATCTTAAAGTTAAGAATAGACAGCCTGAATGACAAGCCTTCCAATCTTCATAATAAAATAACTATATGTAAATTGCTACTTCTACATTATCCTTTAGCTTGTCAAACTATCAAAAATTGACTAAAAAGGATATTCAGCATGTTTAAGAGTGCAATGCAATGCACATTTATCTACAACAAAATCCTTTTGAATTCATAAGTTTAAAATGTCTTCAAATCTTCGCTTCTAATATGTGAAATCAGCTCATATTTACCAGTTTTAACTTCTTAGGCCATTTTCTTCTAATATGACTAAACACAAGCTTTAGAAATTTCTGTTCTAGTGCTTCAATTTAGCAGTATTCTCTTCTCTTCTGCCATTGCTGTTATCAATATTGCTTGTTTTGGTTGACCTTCTAGCTGTTAGATGTAAGTGTTGCTTTGGTTTACCTTTAGTGATGCAAATAATTTTCAGTGGGAAAAAAAATCAAAATTCACTACAAAAATCAGTGTTAGAAATATTTGGCTGTTTTTAAAACATGGACATTGCTCCTGATTTCAACTGCAAATCTTTAGAAACTTTATAAATCTTAACTTCTACAGCTGTGAAGATTTCCTATATAATATAGAAAATTATATTTGGAGTTTGAATCATATTAAGTTAGAGGAAAATTTCTAATTTCATATGATAATAAAGGTGATTTTACACATAGATAATAATGGAATCATGAAGTTAAAAGAGACCTACCCAAATTTCCTGCTCAATTAAGAATCTGTAAAGCAGAAGGCAATTGCAACATACCTGACAGATGACCATTCAACATTTGTTTATTTTGTCCAGAAAGGAGAGTCTACTATGTTACATTGCAGCCTGTTTCACTACTGAACACATTGTAATTTTAGGACATTTCTTAAATTTAGTTGAAATTTCATCTCTTGCAGTATCCACATATTAATTCTATTTCTGCCTTTTTGTAGCAACAAAGAACAAAGAGTTCCAACTTTCGTGTGGCAGTCTTTCAGATATCAATGCTGACATGACTCTTGTGAATCTTATTTTCTTTTATAGACTAAACATCTGCTGGGTTTTTTTGTTTTTTTGTTTTGCTTTGCTTTTAACGACCCTAATAGAATTTGGTTTCCATTTTCCTTTTCATCCAGCTCTTTTCTCTGAACATTTTCCAACATTTTATGAAACGACAATTGAACTTTGTCAGAATTATATCTTATGGCTTTATAAACTCTTTATATACTCTTCCTCTTCCTCCACCATGCAATATAAAGTCTGAGAAGTACTGCACTTCTCAGTAGATCTTACCAAAGCATGAACTCAGTGTGTACCAACCCTTCCATACAGTACATTTTCTGGGCCTCTGCTGCCTTTAAAACAATGAAGTCCAATGTACATGTTTCAAATCATGTTAATTTCTCTGCTGAACAAAGCAAGAATAGGAAATTAGTGTCTGAATATTTGATTTAGAAAAGTATTTCAAAGACAATTTGATTGGATCTCTAAATCAGATTGGGGTTTTGAATAAAAACAATGATGTAGTCTGAATTATCATACTGAATTGGATACCACGAATGAGATTTGATACAGCTGGTTTAGATACATGAGCATGTGTGTTTAATATATGAATCCATTCAAATCTGTTTGGACTATTAAATCACATTGGACAGGTTTTCCAACTCAAATCAATGATTAGAATTACTTTAACTCAACAATCTAAATCATATTATTAATTTGAATTGTACCAGACCTAATTCACACAAGCCAAATAGTTAATACTGATTTCAAATACTGTTTCATTGACATCTTGTCCCTAATCTAACACAGCTCAAACCTAAGGGAAAGAATTCAAGTTACAGAAAAAGCTGTAAAAATTGTAAGTTTGCCGAAAACATGAGTAATAGTTCACAGTCTTCCTTAAACCCAGATTTTGCTTGGAAAATTCTGAGACAAAGAGTCCTAGAAATATATTACTAGTAGTAAGTCTGAAAACCTTTTATTGAATATATAGACCATATAAAAACACTTCCTTCCCCATAACTGTATTAATTTTCTTTTGATTTGTTCCTGAATTCTTGAAATTACTCAATCAGTGACAAACTCAGGTGGGAGAATTTATCCTTCACTACTTCCATCCTATATTTATTTTTTATTTAGGCTATAAATCTGCGGGATGGACAAATTACTTTAAAGTTCATTTCCAGAGTGCTTTGTTGCAGATGTCATACAAATGATTATAGTTATTTTACTGTTTCTATAAAAACTGATTTGCTTTTTCTATTGAAAAGTACCTTGAAGGAATTTTACCCAATTGGGAAAAATTTTAGTTGTGCAAAAATGATCTTCTCCAGACAAGAGACTATACAACATTTGCAGAATGATAGAAGACAACTACTATAATACAACAATTTGATGTCTTGCCTAGAGGAAACATCTCTGTGTATACATGTATATGTACATACCTGTAGGCCATTAAATTAGGACCCTATCCTATATTGCCAAACTTCTGAGTTTTGACATATAACCTATGAAATATTATTTTCTACATGGGCCACTTACCTTTTCAGAAACAAAATATATAGCCATACAACCATATTAAAATTATTGAGTCTACATGCCCACAGATCCCACTCCTGACTATATCAGCAGCCACATCTGTTATTTTAATGAAATCTATTTTTATAATATAGTTTCAAGATATACTGTAGTTTTCTGTATGTCTTAATTGAGCTTCAATATTTAATTGTTATTGTGACAATAAAGGTTATCTTATCTTATTTATTAAATTTATTTGTTGCCTATCCCATTGTGGGGTTACTCTAGGCAGCTTTATATTTATATCTGTGCAAACAAATGTATATATTTGTATCTATTTATATTTATATATGTGCATATAGATAACAGGCGTAGGTTTTTTTCATTTCCTTATTTTCTAACCCTCATAATTCTTCTGCATATTCTTTGTTTGCTTGTTTTTTCAAATTATTTTTAATACTCTGTGTGCATATGAATTAATTGATAGAATGATTTTATCCACAAGATCACAAAAGAATCTTACTCTTGAGACAGTCTTGTCAAAATAGCTTAAATGAGATCATAAAAGAGAGAATTAGGATGTGGATGCCTTTAGACTGAAAAAAATGTTCAGTATTTCATACTGAGATTTGGCTTGGATGTAGTTTGATTTGAGCTATCATTGCATAAATCATTTCCAGAGAATTTTTGTCTCCAAACACATAAACACAAATTAAAGCTCCACAGCTCTCACATCAGTCATTTTGGCTTTTAAAAGAGTTTGCCAAAAAAGTAATTTGTTGAAAAGTTGTTTTTTTCATAGACACTATCATGAGCTGATTGTATGGAGAGAGTTATGGCATCTTTACTATATTAACATTTGAGTAGCCCAAAAGTTGATAGCTGCTTATGATGGGCAATGCAATCAGGATATAACCAAAAGTTACAAAAGACTTTTGTTATAATTCCATTTAGTAAAAGCCTCTTCATATCCAGTGCTAAAGGCAATTGCCGTTATCAGAGATCTTTGGCATAGCAGGATGAAATCTGCTTCTGTGCAATGGTTCCTTAGGCACAGCAGATGGAATTTTATTAGTAGGTAATAGCTTTTAATAGTTAGATATGGGCCAAGGAAAGAGTAGCCTATGTTGACCAAATACATGAGTAACATACTGTGTATAACTGGGGGTTCAAAGATAATTTCTCATTCTTAAGAGCCATTTGCTTCTCAAGCAACAGCAGATCTATGTCAAGTACTGTTGTTGTCTTCAGACAATTATTGTTGGATTGAGGCCACTTACAAGAAATGAAGGTGTTTTCATCATAAGTATTTCTACAACATTCATCATTAAGAATAAATAAGTCAGATCATCTTCCTTGAATTGCAGCAATTGCATGCACAATTAAGATGTTGGAATGCTTTAAGCATTGCCAGCTAATATTAATAATTCCAGCTTGATGGACCAATATTATACTTCAACAGAAAGTAATATTTGTTGATCCTTCTGCCTTGATCTCTATAAAGTGCCTGTTTGTAGTGTTGCTATTATTTCTAGCATTTATCTTGCTTGGCTTCAGGTCTGTTTCTTTCAATGCATATGCAAAAAGGAATTTTATTTCTCAGCCAACTACTCACAAAATTAAATGCTGTTTAGGGCTAAATGGAACTTTTAGATTACCCAGCTAATTCAGGGGTAGGGGGGAATCAGAGCCTGTTTCAAGTCCAGCTGCTTAACCATTATACTATACTGGCTCCCAAAGTACCTGTATCCAATATGAAGTTTAAAAAGAACAGCAAGAATAGAAGATTACAGGGATGTAAAGATATTGAGTGTGCTGTGTAAAAACAACAAGTCTTGTTAAATCACAAATTTAACCTGTTAGGTTTATTTTGATATAACCTAGGTTAGATAAGAATGACATTATTAGGTCTTCAAAATTTGTTAGCCATTAAGAACTCTCATTATTGATACTTTATATTGGAGCACAGACCTCTATAGTTTTATATTCTCTTTCATAATATTCTTTTAAAAGATACCAACATTAACCAGGCAATTGTAGAAAGTGTTGATGTTTCAGATATGCGTACATATATAACTGTGTGATGTGGCACCATTCAAACATGAAGACTTTTGGAATACTAAATATTCATTTCAAACATATCACACTCTGTGATAAGGGTATAAATTTCATCCAGGTAACACTTAAGCCTGGAAAACCATTTTAGCATGCTTAACAATTTATGCTTATGAATAAATTGGAACATACTTTTTTTCATTTAAATAGAAAATTTTGTGATATCATAGCTTGAGTAGTCCTACAGACATGCCCTTTGCACCTGCCAAGGTCCTTATTCCACTCGGCTTTGAAAATAAATTGTAAAAAATGATGGGTAATTACAGTCATGTGTTTATTTGAAAGAACAGGCTGTTCATAAAAATTGCAGGCACCTGTGCTGCCTTCTTTTTCTCCTGTTTGAGCTTTTACCCCAGCATCAGAATGGCAATGTTGCCAATAAAGCTGTAATCTTGAAACTGGTGAGGGAGGACATGTGTGTTTTGGAAGCTTTGCAGTACCAACAAACAGAGCAAAGCAGACCAATAAAATAAGCTGTTTTTCCTTCAAAGGGAATGAATGGTTCAGAGGAAAAGTTGTGTAGAGGCACAGCAAGGAAAAGTGTAATTATATAAAAAATATTTTTCTTATACGTATCCATCTCATGTATTCATAACTATGTTTATACTTATACCTGTTATCTTATACTTGTAAGTGATTGACAAATCAAATAAATCAAATAAATAAATAAAACAATGGGAAAAGTTGCAAGTGCCCTCTATGCTGGCCAGTAACAGACAAGAAAAACAGAAAAATTCCAGAGAGCTTTAAGACTAAGTACTTGGAAAAAAAAAACTTTGTGAGACAATAATAATACTATAGGAATAGTTATAGAAAAACTATTGGATTATAGAACAGAGACAATAGAAAATATATTTTTACATATATACATAGAAACATATATTATCAATTATATATTAGAGATTAATCATGATACAATTTATTAAATTTATTTATACATTTATTAAAACCTTTAATACAAACATTAAAAAAACAACTGGTTTAAAGTATGAATTCTTTTTTTAGCCCAAGCATAGCAATAAAAAATAACCCATTCTTCTGCAATTCTTATACATAATTGGAGAAAATAGGAGGAAGAAGCAGCATCAGATTCCTTTTCTGCTTTGAATTACTATAAAAATAAAGGTGGAATAAAACATAATAAAAATAAATCACTACTAATCTTCAGTCTACATTTTAATACCCTAAAATTGAATTATTGGTTCAATACATCATCATTTAAAGAAACTAGAATTGTAAGTGTCTTTGGGGCTGTTAAAGCATCTGGATCATTCTAAGTTTTAAATATTATCAATTAGAGATTAATCAAGACACAATTTATCAAACCTTTAATAAAGTATAAGAAAAATAACTGGTTTAATGTATGAAGCCTTTTTTTACCCCAAGGATATCAATAAAAAATTTTCCTCACCAAATATGAGTTATATCTCAATATCAATTTCTCATGGGGTTCAAAATAAAAATATAACTACTTACATATCAAATAACCTAAATGACCAAGTATAATGTTTTTACTCATTTGTTTAATTGGATTCTCTATATCTAATTTTAGGATTTGTGCAGCGAAGAGATCACATTTTACATTATATTGATGTAAAAATACTGAAAATTCAAAAGACTTCATAAACTTTCATAAATTCATAATCCGAAACACATCTTCAATTTAATGGGTTGACAAACACAACTTTAGCCACAAGATGAATATTGAAAGCAAAAACTAAGGAAAATCCATATCTACTTAAAACATAATTCATAAATTCAGTCTGCTTTACACCAAAGCCTTTTCAGAAGTACAGAAGATTCCAGCATATCTACAATGAAATCCATCATGTCAATCACCAGACAAGTACTACAGGATAATTGTCTATTTTTAATAAATCCAGATTGAGATAGCAGTATTATCAGAGGTGCCCAACCTTTCTTGCTCCATGGACTGGCAGCAGCAGTGGTAGCAGCAGCAATGGTGGGAGGAAGGGAGTGCATGAGTGCAGCTGTCAGGCTACAGAACTCTTCCCATTCAATTAACTAGAGTGAACTTCTGAAAACATATCAAAACGTATCAAAAGGAATCCTTTATTGAGATGAGACAATTCATGTAGGGATTAAAAGCAGCGTCTAAGGTCTCTGAGGCATGCAAACATAGATAAGAGAGTTTAAAACCCCTCCCCTTATCTTGATGTGTGTTTAGTAAAACTGAGTCAACATGTTAATTCCCCCACCCCCTTTTTAGAATGATCTTTTCCAGGGTTTCCCAGGACACATCTCACTGTGGAATTTTTATGGTCTCTTCATCTCCTGGCTGTGTTTCATCTCTCCATTGTATCATGTGTAGGTTATACAAATTGATATAACATTATATATATACAGGTTACATCAAGAAGGATTTCTTTATCTGTCTCCCCGCCCTTTTCTTTTTCCATTGAAGAAATGACAGATACACGGATCTGACATCCTGCCCTCCTTTAAATAACAGATAGGTCTACCTGGAAAAAACAAAAATCATGTGTTACATTTGCAATTTATGATGGTTTATCAGGGTATTTTAGCTGGAACTTTCATAGTAATGTGGGTGCTTTTATGTATTGTTTGGCTACCCACTCATTTTCTGAGGAAGGAAGGTGTTTCCAAGCTACTAAATATTGTGTGGATCCACAGTGAATGCGTGAATCAAGGATATCTTTAATTTCAAAATGTTGTTCCCCATGTACCATGATGGGAGTTGGAGGTGTGGGAAGGGGGGGTTTTGAGGTTTGAAGTGATCTCTGGTTTGAGCAAACTACAGTGAAATACTGGATGAATCTGCCTAAGTGTTTTGGGGAGTCAAAGCTCTACTGTCATGGGGTTAATAATTTTGGAGATGGGGAATGGGCCAATGAATTTTGGCCCTAGTTTCTTAGAGGGTTGTAATGATTTTAAGAATTTTGTGGACAAATATACATGGTCCCCAATCTTGAAAGGTTTAGGATCACAGCGTTTTTTGTCCGCTTGAACTTTAAAAGCTCTAGCTTCCTGTAAAGCTAATCTTACCACTGGCCACGTGGCTTGCAAATTATTAATCCACACCTTAAGGGAGGGATTTTCAGGTTCTTTGGTGGTAGTTCCAGCATGGGGTTGATATTTTGGCCTGTGGCTACCTGTGCTGCTATGGACTGAGTTATTGTATGCTACCTCTGCAAAAGGAAGAACGTCCAATTGTCCTGATGGTAATTAATAAAGCATCTTAAATATTGTTCTAATATGCTGTTCGAACGTTCAGAACCGCCGTTTGGGGGTGATTGGATGACGATAACCCTTGGGTGGAGCCTAATAGGTTTAAAAATGCCCGCCAAAATTTGGATGTGAACTGAACACCCCTATCTAACTGGATAACCCTACCCATTGGGGAACTCCATGAAGGCGATAAATGTGTATTAGAAACATCTTTGCCAATGCCTTGGAAGTTGGGATCTTTTGGCATGGAATAAAGTAAACCTGTTTGGAAAAAAGATCAGTTACAACCCAAATGACAATTTTCCAGCACTTTCGGGAAGCTCCACTACAAAGTCCATAGAAATCTCTTTCCAGGGTGTAGAAGGGTCTGCTACTGTCTGTAAAAGTCCAGGAGATTTTCCTTGTCTTCTCTTTGCAGCAGCACAGGTGGGGCAGCTCGCAACATAGTTTTCAATGTCCTTTTTGAGAGATGGCCACCAAAATTGTCTTTTGATGAGGTGCAGGGTTTTTACAAACCCAAAGTGTCCTGCTATTTTGGAGTCATGGCAGCATTTCATGAGATCCATTCTCTGGCTTGCAGGGACATAAAGTTTGTTTTCTACCCAGGCCAGTCCATCTTTGAGTAAACAAGTGTTTTTGTTAGCCTGGAGCCAGTTGTCCTTAAGTAGTGCCTCCTTAAATATTGACGTTGTTTTGTCTTTAGTCAGTGATGATTTTTTTCTTCTCTTGTGCCCGGGTGATTACTTTAGCTGCTAGTTGGGTCGGTTGGATCATTGGTTTTATAACTTCAATCTTTTTGCTGTTGTATTGGGGTTTTCTGGACAGTGCATCTGCTCAGAAATTCTTTCTCCCAGGAAAATATTTGAGAGTGAAATTAAACCGTTTTAAATGTTGAGCCAACCTTGCTTGTTTTTTGGAGAGTTTCTGTGGATTTCTCAGGGCTTCCAGATTTTTGTGATCAGTCCATACTTCAAAGGGGATTTGGTTTCCTTCCAGGAAATCTCTCCATGTGAGCATTGCCCACCACACAGCATATACCTCTTTCTCCCATATGGCTCATCTTTGCTCAGTTTCCGACAGTTTCTTGGATGTATAAGTGCTTGGTTATAATTGTCCATTTCCATTCTTTTGGAGGAGGACTGCTCCAATTGCAATATCACTAGCGACTGCTTGGATGACAAAAGGTTGTTCGGGATCTGGGTGCTTAAGGACTGGTTCTGCTGAGAATAGACGTTTGAGTTTTTCGAATGCCACTTGGCATTACATTGTCCAGATATGGGGTTGCCTTGATTTGGGTTTTTCCTCTCCCCTTCATTTTTAGCAAGATTGTGATAGGGAGGGAGATGTTTGCAAAAGTTGGAATGAACTGGCGATAAAAGTTTGCAAACCCCAAGAAGCTTTGTAGTTGCTTATGGGTATGAGGTGAGTGCCAGTCCATGACAGCATTTCCTTTCTGTGGATCCATTTCTATTCCCTCGTGGGATATTCTATACCCAAGTAGTCAATTTTTTCTTGGTGGAATTCGCATTTAGAGAGTTTTGCATGTAGTTTAGCATTTAAGAGTTTTGTGAGGACTGCACGGAGTAGCTTGATGTGTTCTTCCATCATTTCCGTGTAGATTAAAATATCATCAAGATACACTAGAACCCCTTTATATAAAAATTCACGAAGGGTTTCATTGATCAATTGCATTAACATGGCAAGCACTCCTTGCAGTCCAAAGGGGAGCACTTTAAATTGGTAGCATCCCAATGGGGTGTTAAAAGCTGTCTTCCACTCATCCCCTTCCTTTATTCTTATGTGGTAATATGCCTCTCATAGGTCTAACTTTGAAAAACTTTTTCCTTTCTAGAGGTGGGCTAACATGTCCTTCATGAGGAGGAGTGGATACATATTCTCTATGCAAATCGCGTTTAATTTTTTTGTAATTAACACACAAACATATGGAGCCATCTTTCTTTTTGCGGAATAATACTGAGGCAGCTATTTTTGGTCAGGCGGGTTTGATGAAACCCCTTTTTAAATTTTTATCAATAAATGCTCTGAGTTCTTTTAGTTCTCTGGGAGACATGCAGAACATTTGTGGTTTTGGGAGTTTAGCCCCTGTGATGGGGTGGGAGTTCATCACAAGCTTCCTTGCTAAATGCTTGGGCCAGATCCTGATACTCATTGGGGATATTAATGGGTTCAGCCGACTGTCTAGTCATGGCTGACTCTCTGTTCTCTGTTCCTTTCTTTACCCTTTCCTCTAAGCTATTGGCAAATACTATGTCTCTCTGGAATTATACGGTTCCTCTCCAATTTATTTTTGGATTCCATTTCTGCAGCCATGTGAGACCTAGGACTAGTGGCTCTTCCATTCCTGGGGCTACAATGAATGTGAGCATCTCACTATGGTTCCCTAATCTTATTTCCAATGGTTCTGTGGTAAACCCAGCTGGCTCCCCCCCCACACTATAGTTCCATCTAATTGGCAGAAAGCAATGGGATTTTCCATTTCTTTCAGTTGGATCCCTAATTTCTCTGCAAGGGAGGGGTTTATTAGGCATCGGGTGCATCCTGAATCCAGCAATGCTGCAACTTCCTTCCCCTTCCCTCGGCTGGGGATAAACAGTCTTAGGGGTAGAGTGATTGGTTCAATTGGGTTGCTTACCAGCAGGTTGTCTTCTGGATCACTTTCAGACTGGCTCAGGTCCCATCAGAGCATTGGGGGTTCTTCCTCTGGGTTGGGGAGGATCGGAATCCCATCCTACTCAGCCTCTCAGGCCTTTCTCCTTTCCTCGAGGGTTGGATGTTCCAGGTTTCCCCCCGATGGGTGGTCTGGCTTTCTGGTAGGGATTTTTGAATGGCATTCTGCTGCATGGTGTCCCTCCTTTCCATACTTAAAGCAACCAGACGTTCTTGAAGTCATGGTGGTTTGGGTTTTGACAACTTCCCATTTCCCCTGGGGTGAGGATCTTTTCCAAAACTTGCCACTGCGATACCGGTTATGAATCATGTCTATCTCTGCCTCCTGTGCTATCATGTACCATTCATGCAGGAGATTTGGGGCCCCACGGGCCAGGCAGGCAGAATATAGGTCATCATTTAGTCCATCTTTGAACCAACAGACTAGGATATCCTCTGGCCAGCTGACTCGGCCGGCGAGGTCATGAAATTTCTCAGTGTATTCAGCTACCAGGCGATGGCCTTTCTTTAAGACTCTAATGCAGTCTCTGGCTTTTCTATCGCCGAGAGGGTCTTCGAAGCGTTGGCGTCATGAAGCGGTCAAGGTTCCTTAATTCCTTAGTTGATGTTGTGGAGTGTCACCATCCATCTGGATGCTGCCCCTTTCTTCAAGGGCCAGGTGACGACTTGTACTTGGGATCCCTGAGTTGGGAAATTCAGCCTATATTCTTGCATGTAGGTGAGGACTTGCGCCAGGAAAAATCCCAGTTTCTGGGGGTCCCCATCAAATTTTACTCCCAGGGGTGGGAACTTCCTCTGCAGTTGTATGTCTCTGGGTTGACCAGGGTTAATCCCCTGTTCTGGGGTGGTTAGGGGTGGGGTACCTTCTATGGCTGCTGGTTCTTCAGCTTGTCCCGCTGCCTGAATCATTTTCAGCTGAAACTGGGGTGGTGGCTCGGGTTCTCTCATTTTCTGGTTCCCTCGCTCTCCTGCGTTGGCGTCCTGGTGCATCCCTCACCTTGAGGTTCTCCAGGGCATCCCTCACGAGGCGATTTATGTACTGTCTCAGTCAGTCATCGGCCGGGAACTCCTCGCCCCATTCTTCCTGATCCGATAGGACCTCCAGCTCCAATTTCCATCTAGGTTTATGGTTACCCTGGGTGACAGTTACTCCCCTGGTTCTTCCATTCCAGCTGTCTTTCTTTGCTATGCCTATAGACCACTGGGGCTTTGTGGAGGTTTTGTAGGCAGCTTCGCTATCTTTGATAGGGTGCACCGAGTCAGTATGTGGCTGGGTAACTGCCGATGTTTCCCTAGCATTCAGCTTCCCCTTGGTCCTTGCTGTACTCAGACATTTTCCTTTTTCTTTTGCAGGGTCCGCTCAGTAGAGTGAAGGTTTTTTTTTTTTTAATTTCCTCTCTGGGCTGACCTCTATTGCAGACACTGCTTTATGTCAGGCTACAGAACTCTTCCCATTCAATCAACTAGCATGAACTTCTGAAAACATATCAAAATGTATCAAAAGGAATCCTTTATTGAGATGAGACAATTCATGTAGGGATTAAAAGCAGCATCTAAGGTCTTTCAGGCATGCAGACATAGATAAGAGAGTTTAAAACCCCTTCCCTTTTCTTGATGTGTATTTAGTAAAACTAAGAGTCAACATGTTAATTCTCCCCACCCCCCTTTTTAGAACGATCTTTTCCAGGGTTTCCCAGGACACATCTCACTGTGGAATTTTATGGTCTCTTCATCTCCTGGCTGTATCTCCCAGAGGTGATAGGTTCCTGCCATCTGGGTTTCATCTCTCCATTGTATCATGTGTAGGTTATACAAATTCGATATAAGATTAAATATATTCAGGTTACATCAAGAAGGATTTCTTTATCAGTCTCCCCCCCCTTTTCTTCTTCCATTGAAGAAATGACAGATACACGGATCTGACAGCAGCCTTGTTCCTGCATATGCACAAATAAAACTTTATGTACTCACCTGCCACTTGCACAGCTCAGTTCTCTATTATATGTGATACTAGCTTCTATGTTATTACTTAAAGATTGCTATGTTTAGTTACCATTTGAAGATACAATGGTGCTGAAATAGACTTTGCAACAGGTGACACTTAGGACCGTGACAGTATCCCACAACCATCTGATGACTGATCACTTCACAACTGGCTTCCAACAAGATAGTCAACGAAGAAGACAGCAGTAAAATCACAAACTGCAGTCCCACTGATCTGCAATTAAACAGGGGAGTAACACAAGTCCACTGTGATCACACTTAGTGACAGAGTTGCTGGTTCCAATTATAGCCACTAAGCAAGAACTATCTGTATTGTATCATTCACATAAAGGAAAGATACTAGTCTATAGTTTCCACAACTTGTCAGATATTTCTCAGGCTTGAATATTATTGTAATGTAGAATGATGGAGGAAATATAGAGAGATTAAATGACGGATTACAGATCATCCTCAATTTACAACCACAATTGAGCACAAAATTTCTGTTCCTAAGCAAGACAGTTGTTACGTGAATTTTGCCTCATTTTACAACCTTTCTTGTACAGTTGTTACATGAATCACTGCAGTTGTTAAGTTAGTAACATGGTTCTTAAGTGAATCTGGTTTCCCTAGTGATGTTGCTTGTCAAAAGGTGGCAAATGGGATCACATGACCCCAGGATACTGCAACTGTTATAACTGTGAAACAGCAGTGCAGCATATGAATTTTGATCATGTGACCCTAGACATATTGCATTGGTCAAAAGTGTGAAACAGTCATAATTCACTTTTTTCAGTACCATTGTAATTTTGAACTGTCACTAAATGAACTGTTGTAAGTTGAGCAAAGTCTGTATGGACCTCCAACAATATAGGTGCCAATAGCTGACTAATAACTTCTATAATCATTCAATAGAAAATCAATAATCTGGGGACCTTTCCCAATTTCATTGATTGCAATATCTATCTCCTGTGATATCCCCTTTACTTCTCTTTACTCTTATTCAATATCATTATTATTATTTCATCTGTTTCTTTCTGACTTAGTTACCATTATTCTCATTCTATATTTCTACAAGTTTTTACCAATTCTCCCCCCAAAAAAGACATATACACACAACACACAAAAACATAAAAAAAAATATCTTTTTGGAAAGTAACTTGGACCCAGGTGTCTCTCTCTTCATGGACTTCAATTATATTCATGCTCATCTTACATATCATTACTTATTTTATTTACCATTCTAAGCCTTCTATATTAACTTCTCCACATATTTCACACTTCTTAATTCTACCTTAATTAATCATCTTAGTTTAAATCATTATATTTGTATCTTTTGTCCATTTTTTATCATCCCTTTGTCTCATCCCTTATAAAAAAAAGAAAATCAGTTTCTCCTGAAATCATTGATCAGAGTATGATGCCTTTCTATCTCCCCCCTAAGTTAATCAAATTAATCTTTAAAATAATATCTAATACCCAATCAGATTTTGCTTGGTACATTCTATCTCACTAATACATCCAACACAATTAAGTGCATAATTAGAGAATAAATCCAAATATTAAAAAGAAATACTATAATAAAAATTTCATAATAACATCAATACCATAATTTTATTAAACTCTTTAATTAAAACAATATTCTAAACCCCTCCTATTATTAAGTTTTAAAACCAATCATTTTTAAACATTTTAACATTTTAATCTCTTATCAACTCTTAAACCATTGCAATACTACCATCTCATCTTATGTACCTTGCAAAATCTTTTTACTTTATCCATTATCCATAAAAAATTCCTTTTTTCCATTTAATTTCAAAACGTTGTAGCTTTTCTCCACCTTTTCCCTTTCTTTCTTTTCCCAACAAACCTTTCTACCCCCCCTTCTTCTAGCCTCTGCCTTACCGGCTTCCCTTCTCTGTCGTATTTCTTTTCCCCTTTGTTTACAATCATCATATTGGTTTTGCACTTTATTTTTCCCTTTCTTAAATGTTTTTTTAGATCTTAAGTCCTTAAATCCTTTAGTTTTCTTCTTTTCTCTTCTTTTCTTTTCTTTCTCTCTTCTTTTTTTCTGGATCAAATTCTGAGGTTCATTAAAGATGGCTCCTTCCTTTCTTTCTTGTTCCTCTGCTGTCTTCATCTGTTGTAATTTTTGTTGATAATTAGTAAGCGCCATTTCTAAGAAAAGGAAAGTTTCTTTCACACCATTTCTTAGTTCCTCAACAGAAAGAGCCATTATAAATCTTTTCTTTTCTTTTCTCCTTCTTTCTTCTTACAACAACCAGAATATTCAAAAGAAAATAAAAAAGATAAAACAGTCCCTAAGTTATCAATCAGTCCAAACCAAGGCAGAGTTCTCACTTTCTCCTTCTGGGGTAATATCAATCCAAGAGAAAGAAAGTCCAAATCTGTTTAAAGTCTTGTTACAGTATATTCTAGTCTTCAAATCCTTAAGGCATCTGCTCCAACAAATCTTAGCATACAAATATTTTCTTTTTAATCCTCTCTCTTCCCACTCATCGCTTAAAACCAATTTCCACCTAAAAAAATAGGTTTCTTAATATCCAGTTATTTATTCCGTAGGAAAAGAGGGAAAGCTATCCTTTCAGCACCTTCCAGCAGCCGCTTTTTTCCTCTTCTGGCAGGTATTATTCAGAAAGTCATACTTTTCAGGAATTTTATTAAATATGTCTTAGAGTCCTAGGAGCCAAGAAAAACTTTCTCCTCTCAATCACTTTCTCCACTTCCTCCTGCGCATTCTTACCCGGCTGCCAGCTTCTTTGTGGCGGCCATTACGGACCGCCGCTGCACCGTCCTGGGAAAAGGGGGTTCTGCCGGCCAGGAGGGGGTCTGCAGCACCCCAAACCCTTCTCCGGATCCCCCTACCTTCAGCTGCCCCTGCAGGGCCTAGCTCCGTACCCGGCTGGGTCGGAGCCCCAAAACGGCTAGCGCGGCAGGGATCGCGCAGCTTCGCAAATCCCTGCCGCTCGTGAAGCCGACAAACCGGAAGTTCCCTCTATCTCCTGTGATATCAATGTTTATGCCAGCATAGTTTTATATTTAGAGCAATCTCTTTCATTTCATATGTTCTCGGAAATTAATAATTCACTGTTCTTCCACAGAAGTCTCTAGTTGATATAATGTAACTTAAAAATAATAAAATTGTTGATTAATATATTGTGCTTTGTTAAGTGACTGTGCATGATGGTTTCAAATGATAACCTATAACTTTTCAGCTTTCTCTCCAATTCCCAATATTTTTGGCTAATACATTTCAAATTGTTCTGAATGTGAAGTCCCCAATTTTAACTCTGCTGTTGTAAAAGTGTGGTATGATTCCTCTGTGGGGTGTCTGGCATACAACAAAAGTGAGTCTTTAACCATCTGTTCCAACAGTATAAAATTAAAGCCCCTAAGTCTCTTTTTTGCTGATGTAAAAGCAATAATGGATTCCCTAATGAATGCTTTAAATGTGTCCCAGAGAGTTAAAGTATTAGTTGAACCCTGATTAATTTCAGACAAGGAACAAATTTCTCTCTTAATATATTCAAAAAAATTAGAAAGAAAGAAATAAGAAAAATGAGGAGCGTCTCTAAGGAGAGAGGCATTCAAGTACCATCTGGAATTAACTGATTTATAGTTATTAATTTTCAAAGTTGGAGTCACAGAAGCATGATCTGAAATTGCAATGGAGCCTATTGAAGAGATCATAACTTCATCCATCAAAATAGAGGAATTATAGAATAATCTAATCCATACCAAAGTTAATGTGTATCCTAAAAATAATGGTTTAGAAGCAAAAGAATATTTACATTTTGGGTGCTACCACTTGGTATAGAGAATGGAATCAAAGTTGGACTATTTTAGAAGTTTAGGTAGAGGTAATAAGATTCTGTTGATATATTACCCATCCCATTGATGGACAGTTTCTCTGCCTGTCCAGAAAGAGCTGAACTCCAATTTGGTTTTGAGATGTGTGGTTTGGTGCAAATCTGATTGTTTTTTTATTGCCCACTTTGTAGAAGAGATTTGTGTTCTACTAGATTTATGTTCAGCTTTTAATAAAAACATCTAGACATAAAATAGCTGGTCCATTAAGGGGAAGAGTTCAAGAATACCTACTTTTGAAAATATATGAGGTGGACAGCAGTCTTTACTTTTTCTTTTCACAACAAAAATGCCACACACATCTGCAGAAGTTGCTTTTTCTTGTAATTTTTTTCCTGGAAATTCTGTGCACAATGAGGACTGACTGAATATGTACAATAATCATGGAATATTGATTTACATAATGTAACTCTCCTCTGCTATGGAAAAAGTGAAAATTGAAAGTACAAACAGGAAATGGGTTCCTGAGCTTCTAGGATTCCTTAAGTAAGGAACTTTTCACTTTTTTTTCACTTCCCACATCTTGGTAGACATTGTAATTTATTTGTTTGTAAAATTTCTGTACAGTCTACCTATGTGACTCTGGACGTTTTACAAATAAAACCATAGAAATATATTAAACTCATCATTAAAAACAAAATTAAAAATGGAATTAAAACAAAGTTTAAAAGAATGTTTATAAGTTTTACTTTAATTCTCCTGGAAGCTCAGGATCAAAACAGAAATATGTAATAAAAAGGAATAAATATATCCTTCTTTTGATATTTCATCAGCATTCATCTTGCCGATGACTTAGTTATCAGAACAAAACTGCTGTCATCAGAAATTTTTTGGTTGCTATATTTTACTTTTCAAGTAATAAAATGAATCCATAAATATGTGTTAATATTTATGTGTTCATTTTGAAATCAAGTAGTTACATGTCACCCTTCTTGTACCCAAGATGTTTCCCCACTTTTATATTTCACTAAGTTGACTGATTTATTTGATTACTGCATTTGAAAAAAGTTATTTTCTAGTAATATTATATGCTGATACAATATACTTACTCTACATTTTGTAATTAAAACAGAGTTTCTTAAAAATATGCAGAAAGAGAATAATGCCATGAAGCACTTTTTTCTCAAAGCAAAACTCAAATTGTCCAATTTTTATGTTTCAGAGCAAGAGATACTGAGTTTCAGGACTAAGAATCTAACTCTAAACTCACTCATTATATATCAGTACTCTAAATGTTTATATCAGTCACTCAAACAAACAAACACAACTCTATTTTTATCACAAAGGGACTTAATTATACTGATAGGAAATTAACAAGACATATGCATCCTGATAATTTTTTGATTTCAGGGTCACAAAGAAGTAGGTACATTTCTCCAAATTGTGTAAATTATCTGTAACAGCCTAATTCATATTTTTCACTAGTTACAACTTTGAATGCCACAGCATCTGTCATGGCTATCAGAACTTGGGTGAAAGCACCTACTTTTAAAAATTCCAGAAGCTACGCAGACTTCAGCTTGAAAGATAGTAACAGAAAACATAAGGAAACCACCACAGTATAAGTAGACTCATAATATCTATCTAAACAGATTGCTGTTTCTTACGGCTCCTTTTCTGTAAATCATAGTTATCTTTTCTGTGATTTTTTTAAAGCTTCCCATCTTATGCCATTATTACATCATATAGTCAAGCCTTTGGATAAAAGGCTGCATGGAAACCATTTATACAATTTTAAAAGCTAAGATGTTGATTCTAAATGATAGTATGTAGCTTAATTCTTTTATCAGTTTTGTCTTCATGCTACCTTTGCATGGTGATTTCATTTCTGCAGTCATTAATTTCCTTGACATCTTGAAGCATGCCTCTTTTCTTGGCAGTGCTATTATGCCAATGGAATTTTTGACAAAGACGTTGAAAAAAAGTATTTCTTTGCAATAAAAAAGAGAAAAGAAAGAGAAAGAAAGAAACCAAAATTATTCTTGAATTGCTTCCAAGTGGAAGCTGCAACTAATTTATTAGTAAATTGAAATGCAAGTAAGGAAAGCCTAGCAAGTTGAAGACCTTTGGATTAGGAGTAGTTATTTCATGCTAGCTTTTCCTGCTTAAAGTGCTCTGTTGTAGATTGTTTCTTGATGCAAAATAAACATGATTATGGAATTCTAAATATGATGTTGGTTTGTTTTTAAAATCACTTTCAAAATAGCTATTTATGACTGAAATCTTGTGAGAGTTTTATAAGAGAACTTGCATTTTTCTGAGAAAGCAGTTTCTGAAGAAGCTGAAATCATTCCTTCCTTTGCCCTGTGGGGCTGAATACTAAAGGAAAATTGTGTGTTTCCTTCTTGCCCTCATCTAAATGTAGCGCAAGGCCTCTGGAGGCCCAAGAACTCACAATAGCTGTTACTAAGCTGTTGTTAGACTGACAGCAAAAAGCTTTGGGAAGATGGAGCAATGTGTGTAGGTAGACATGGGAAAATACAGGGTTGAAAAGACTAAATAAAATGGGCCCGAGTACTGATTTGATTGCGCTTCACATCCAAGCTTACCGATAAGCTTTTCTTTTAAAATTATAAGCCAGTGTAAATAATCACTTAACCTAGGCTCCAGCTTAAAGTCTGTTTGATTTCAGTACAACTAAATGTGTTTGTTTTTTAAAAAAATCACACCCTTTAAAGCAAGTCTGATCAAAGTTAAATCGCTATATAGGGCACTCTATACTTATTTATCTATAAATGGATCCCACTGAAATCAACACAATTTGCTGCAACTAAACCTCCAGATATGTTAGACTACCACACTCCTGGATATGCTAATTAGACAGTATGAAAATATTAATTCAGCGTATCTGGAGGACTTCAGTATGTGAAGCGTTTACTAGACCATGACCTTTGTTAGTTAAATAAATAACATTCCTATAATAAAAAACTAGTTATGATTAATATACAAAGAAGGCTAAAAGATATAGGGATGGTGAAAAGCACACTTACTAGGTCCCATCAGATGGCAACATTTAAGGACAGGGACTTGGAATATTCCTACCCTATCCTATCAAGAAGAATGGGAAGATACCCTTAATTACCCTGAAATTAATCCAACCTAGTGCTAAGTAATAGCTTAAAGGTAATGTCATGCCTCTTGAGTCTGAATCTGAGGGGGAAGCCAAACAGCTGACAGGGAGCAGGATAGTGGCTCCATTAGCTGTGAAAGAAACTGGGGAATGGCAAAGTCAGCCTGGGCAGAGCATGGGAGAGGTAGAACAAGGGACAGAAAGTTCAGAGGAAGACCAAGGCCCACCCCTTCCTCATCCTAGTGTGTGCAGGGAATAACACAGAAGAGAGCAACATAGGTGGCGTGGCTTATGAGGAAGAAAGGGCCCTGATTCCCTTCACAAGGCATACCTGGTGATGGACTTTAAAGGAGAGGCAGTTGGGAGGGGTGTTTTCCAGGAACAAACACTGAATTCATCTAGTGTTGAGAACTTTGGCTTGCATTTCTGGCTTCCTCATGACTGAATTATTGTCATGCTTCTGTGTGCTTATCTTATCTTGCTGGAATTATTGCCATGATTCTTCTTGGACTCATTATCTTGCTCTGCTGGAGTGATTGATTGCAGTCAGTTTACTTACAGTGTTTGGAATGGAGTATCTGCAGCCAGAGGCTGCTGTAGGTTCGTGGGAGAGCTTTTCTCCAGGCCGGAGAGTGAGCGGGACATTGGGGGCAAGTGGGAACAAATAAAGGGATTCATATCTGTTCCCTGGCTGTGTTGCCTTCGTGCCATGCCCCGGGTCATCACAGGTAATAACCAGCATTCTGAAATGCATTTAGAAAACAACTGGGAGTCAGTGCACCTTGTACAGCATAGGCAAACCAAAAGGTGTCCAATACTATGTGAGCAAATTAACTACCTTCTCAACAATCTTCCTTTTCCACATGAGTTATCCAAGAGGATCACATCCAAGGATGGCCTCCTGAAAAATGGGCACACTACCCTTCTTCAAAGATGTATCAACCAGCACCTGGACTTGTCTACATGCCTTTCCCAGTTGGACTTGACCAGCTAGGAGAGGCATGGATCCAAAACACAGTTACAAGGATCCTATCCTCTTATTCAAAATCAACCTGTTCATAACTGAACCCAGATGAATCTGATTTCCTCACGTATGCTTAGTTATTGTTCATCTATTTGAGTGAACTCAAATAGTTCACTGTGTGTGACAGATGCTGAGAATATTCTTCATAGTGACCCTGGAAGGTTTCCCTTGGGTTATCCTTACCCAAAAGGGATCAGGTCACCAGAAACAGGACTGTTGGGCAGCTATCTGCAGATGTAATAAGAGCAGAGAAGTAATGCACATTAACCATTCATGTTAAGCACAAACACATGACAAGGCTGACTGTGATGGCGAATTAAACTGAACTGAGAACTGAACTAAAGAACTTAGTTGCTATAAATATATTATTATTGTAGTTGGTCACAAAGTCAATCAGAGGTTTAGACTGGATTTGGCATTTTAATCACCTATTGAATCTTTCTTGAGGACTTGGGATTGGGAAACATTGTGTTTAATGCTATTCAAAATATCATCACGGGATGTAGGTTGTTCTGAATAAAGTTGCTTTTGCAATTAACTGATGGTGATTTGTCAAGTCTTATGGTGCTCAAGCGATGCTTCTGATGTTTTAGAATTGCACCTGAGACACCCATTACTACTACTACTACTACTACTACTACTACTACTACTACTACTACTACTATCTTTGGTTTTTTTGCCACATTCATTCTACTTCTATTTGCAAATCTTGGCATTTTATGATTTTCTCCAGTTCTTTCAAATCTGCTGTCTCCAGACACTACAACATCCACTCTCCAGACTTTTTTGTCTTTCTTATCAATAATTGTTACATCTGGGGTGTTATGTGGCAGATGTTTGCTTGAATTCTAATGTCCCAGAGCACTTTAGCTTCTTCATTTTCTATTAACTTGTCTATTTTGAGATTTTTGTCAGTTCTTGCATGCAGGCAAATGGTATTTCTTGTATTTCAATGCACCATTGTTGCTATTTGTATTTAGCCTGTGCAATCTTCTTCGTGCAGCAGCTAACCAGGTGGTCCACGGTTTCTTCAGTTTCTTTGAAGAGGATTCATTTGCTTTCTATTGCTTTCTTCTCAATTCTTGCTTTGTATGTATTTGTTCTTAAGTCTTCTGTAGGCAGAATTAGCCCCTTTTTCTCTTTCTTCAAATTTCCTGCTTTTAGCCATTGCCAGGTCTTGTTGTTATCTGCTTTGCTTGCTATTTTAAGTACTAGCCTTGTAACACTTCGACTTGCTATGTTTGTTTTCTATTCTTCACTATTTTTTGTGGGCCAGTTTGATCTCTCCAATATTCAGTAAGTTTCATGGTATACTAGCATTCAAACTGCCTTCAAACATTCACTGCCTTCAAACATTCTTCCAATGCCTTTTTTTTCTCTTCAACTGTCTGGTATACTTGAAACATTCCACACTCACCTATTTTACTAAAATTATTTCATCATTTTAACCAGCTTACGCTACTTTTCAGGCAAATTGAACTCTGACCAATGCAAACCCCTTCCTGTCTTCCAAAAATATAGCCTTTTCAAGAATGTTTTATGTTTAAAATGTTTTTGTTGCAATATCAAAATTTTATAAACTATGTATCATTTGCTTATTTATTTTAATTAAATCATTTTAATTTTTCATAATCATGGAGTTGGGAGGCTTATAATCAGTAATCTGCAATAAAATGTCCATAGTGCAATCCAAAGTAAACTGGAAAAAATTTCAATTTTAAGTAATATAGAAAGCAGATAACTTTAAACAAGAAAAATAATATTATGAATATTACTATATAAATAGACCAAATAAATTCTTCCACCATTAAGCTAACAATCTTGTAGATATTTAAGACAATTATATATACTTTTCCTTTTCTCCTTTTATGCATTTTCAGTTCTTTTAATCTAATGTACTATTTATTTGACAAATACAAATGTATATGAAAATTCACTAAATATTATTTATTTATTTTATTTTATTTGTCAATTGCTTGCAAGATAATAAGTATAAGTATAAACATAGTTATGAATACATTAAATGGATACATATAAGAAAAATAAAAAGAAACAATAGGACAGGGACAGTAGGCACATTAGTGTGCTTATGCACGCCCCCCACAGACCTCTTAGGAAAGGGGTGAGGTCAATAGGAAAGGGGTGAGGTCAATAGGAAAGGGGTGAAGTATTACAATGTTATTTTTAAATGACTGCTAGTGCAAGAAAGATAAACTTATGTCCATATTTAGCAAAGTACATCTCAGATTATTTGTAACAGGCAACTGATACAGAATCCAATAAAGTAAAAAGGTAATTCATTTTTAAGTCCTTGCAATATAGGTAGTCATCAACATGACCACAGTGAGCCCAAAATTTTATGTTGCTGAGACATTTGTTAAGTGAGTTTTGCCCCAATTTACAAACTTTCTTGCCACAGTTGTTAAGTGAATCACTGCAACTGCTAAGTTAGTAACATAGTTAAGTAAATCTGCCTTCCCCATTTACCTTGATCGTCAGAAGGTTGTAAATGAGATCACATGACCTTAGGGCAGTACAACTGTCACAAATATGGTCAATTGCCAAGTGTCTGAATTTTGATGCTGTGACCGCAGGGATACTGCAATTATCATTAAGTGTGGGAAATGGTCATAATTTTTTGTTCAGTGTAACTGTTGTAACTTCAAATGGTCACCAAATGCGTGGTTGTTGAGAATTACCTGTACTATAAATCCACATCCATACTAATAATGCTTAATAAGATGCAGTCAATATTTCATATTTTTATTGATCAACTGCTTCAATTATATATATAACCACCCATCTCAAATATACAATTCTTGGGTAGCTTATAGCAGTTAAAACAGAACTGAAAACAAAACACATGATAAAAACACAGAAAGACCCTTTAAAAATCATGTGAAAAACAACTGAAAATTATAAAACATGATCATTGGTCAAAACATTCAGCAATATTTAATATAGTCATTTACCGGGGTCTAAATCACCATCAGATTTCCATACCAGACAGGTATTCAGAGCCTTATTAAAGGACAGTAGGGTCTTTCTGGGGCATGAGGTTCCAAAGGGACAGAAAAGGATGTATTCTGGGTCCCTATGGGATGCACTCTTAACAGAGAAGAGCTGGGACATGCTTCTTTGGCTGGATCTAATGAGATGGGTAGATATAATTGAAAAGATACAGTCCCTCAAATAACTAGGTGAATGAGGGGATTTTATAGGTCATTTACCAGAACCTTAAATTGATCCATTTCAGCTCATTGAGCAGAGGTGCATACAAAATTGTAGATATTGCCACCTTTAGCTGTAGCTTCCAGATGTTCTTCAAGGGCAGCCCCATGTACAATGCATTACAATAATCCATTTGGGAGGCAATCATGCAGTAAGTGAGCAAGGAACAAATCCAGGAGCAGGCTGAGACATACAAGACAAAGTTGTACAAAGAACTCCTTCCCAGGACAGAGTTGCTGCCGCCTATACTTTGAACACAAGTTATAAGGTATTTCTTTCCTTTTCTTTTCAGTAATAATTTTATTAAAAGTTTTAATCACAACAATAAAAAATAAAACTAAAAAAAGGCTAAAATAAAAAGTACAAGAAAGCAAAAATAAAAATAACTCCCACCCCTCAAGAATACAACTTCCCACGACATCAAGACAAATATAAACTGTAGTTGAAAAGGTACTGTAGAACAGAAGACAAAGAATTGAACAAAATCACAAAGTATCAAGATATGAAAATCGATATTGAAAAATTAGGGCATAAACCAGACATGGTGGTCTCAGGGGTTATTGACATACTGGATACTATACCAAAAAATCTTGGATGGTATTTAGAAAATCTGTACATTGAAAACATTTTCATTTGCCAATTGTGCAAGGTCACACTGCTTAGATTTGCACATATACTACGCTGCTTCAGTACAACATCCTAGGTTCTTGAGACTAATTTGAACATATGAGGGTCAATATCAGCTAAAGAGCTGCCAGTTGTTCATGTTTTTGTAAGTAAATATTAGTAAGGCTAATAATAACATAAAACTTCCACATCTGTCTATCCCAGGTTGTTGGGAAGGACTCGATTAGTAAAAATGCCAAATCCACTTTGAACATCTGGCTCAATCAACAATTGTTGATAAGAAAGACAAAAAAGTCTGAATAGTGGATGTTGCAGTACCCGGTGCCAGCAAAATATACTGGTCCAGCATCTGATTTTTTAAAATTTAAACAATGCTGTGTTTCAATAATTAGATAGCCTAGAACACAAATCTTTTTAAGGTATATATTTTATATTTTTTATTGTGTTTTATTGTGTTTATCAATATAACTTAAATGTTTATATATATTTATATAGTTCATGTACAACATGCCATACACTAAATAAATAAATTTCTCAGTGTACACTGATATTAAAATAAGGCACAAAAATATTTATTTATGTGCCTTAGATACTATCCTATGATATTTGAGTGCCACATGAACACTATTGACCAGACATAAACAACAACAAAAAATCCTGCTCATTTTCTCCAGTGAGTATTTTCAGACATTCAGCTTTGTGGATAATCCTGCAAGGACTTTAGTTAAAATAATCAACAACCAACACCTTTGCAAACATAACAATTGAGGTGTATTTCCTTTAAGGCAGAGGCTGCTAATATTTGGGGTATTGTCCATTTAAAAAGGAAAGTCATGTTACAGCAGAACGTTCTACCCACACAGCAGAGACAATCATGATTTCATTTGCATGCCACAAAAAAGCAAGTGCTCAACATGTTCATTGATCAAACATAGTGTTCTTAAACTACCTCACTTCTTTGTTTTACATTCATTTCATGTGAGCAATTTTGAGTAGGAGGAAAAAAGCTAGGAGCTTTAGAGCATTACAGAAAATACCCACCATTTGGTTCAATCATGTGCATTCCAAAAGAGGTAGTAAAAGGCCTTTTGGAGCCAAGGAATAAAATTAAGGCGCTTCAAAGATGCTTTCAGAGGGCATCTAGGACAAATGACTTATACATCAAGGATGGCAAAAAAAAACAAAAAACACCACCACCAACAACAAAGCCTTTAGATGCCCTACTCCACATTTAACATAGAGAAATGTGTTTTTGTTTCAGGCTTCCCATCTTTAAATTAAGGAACTCATATTTTTGAAGTAATTAATGGCATAGGTAGAAGAAAAAACAAGTAAGTCAATAGAACAGTTAGGTTGCCAGGACTGATCTATAGCTAAGACAATAGCATATAGGCAGCGGTGCAAATCTCAGCATGTAAATCATAATTAGAATCATCAAAATTGATTGGATCTCTCTTTTGTTACAAACTGTTTCTGGTTTTAGCAATCCACCACCCCTGCACTTATCCCAGAACAGACGAGATGTCATTGTTATGCAGGGATCCTCTACCCAAAATATTGCAAGGATTAATTATACTTAAATCTAACAGTATCTTCAATCATAAAATCTTACCTAAAGATTGCAGACCTGAATTAAAACATCCTTAGAATAATGGTTTTCCAAAACAAGCTTTAGGGAAGAGATTGCCCTGATTTTATTTGGTGGTTACTGCTATTATTCTTATAAACCTACTTTTCTGGCAATCATGGTGGCTAATTGCAGAAAGAAAAAAACAAAAACAAATGTAAAATGAACTCCCAAACTAGTATAATTAAAATATACTGCAGTTGTTTTAAAAATAATAAAGCCAAACTTTAAAATAGTTTCTTCTGTCTCTCCCTCACTCTGCTTTATTTTATTAATAATTGGGGTTCCTTCCTGATAGTCAGACAAGCTGTTGACCTAGTTTTGTACATAGTCACTCAGGGAGCAGCATTTGTTCTGGCTCTGTGTTGCTTTTACACTTCCTCTCAATTTTGAATAGTATCATCCCCTTGCAGGAATATTGCAATATGAACCGTCTCTCTCCTAGCAACATGAAGAGAAAAAATATAGGGAGAAGAACACATGAGGGGGCTGTATGTGACTTATCTTTCCTGTACTATTTGTGCACGAAGCAATGCTATGTGCATATTTGCACACAGCTCATAATTTTGCACTGTGTTTTCCAGGCCATGAAGTTATAAATCAGCATGATCTCAGCTGCCATTATGTATCTGCTCTGTGATTAAGATTCAGGGCCAGAGATTTACTGTGCAGCAATTCTAGAGAGGATATTCTTAGGGGGAAAAAACATGCCTTAAATGTAGAATTGAAATTGCACATGAATCTTTCTTGTGTTTGGCACCAAATAAAGATCTACTTTTTGTTCAGGCTTTGAATTAAATTTCTACTACTTTACTGTAGCCATGGTACAGTCACATGAAGTGCTGGGATGCTATATTTCACAGGATTTGCTAGAATCCTACTTTTATTATGTGGTGATTTGCAATGCAGATCTATCACCATGATAAACAGAACACCTTTAAGGCACCATTTAGTACTGACGTTTAAAATACCACCTATTTTTGCAAACATTCCTCATTGCACCCTATTAGGAGTTTTTTTTACAAATTATCATAAAATTTTACACAAGCTCATATGAAATATGAATGGCTCATTTTGTTAGTAATGTGCTGGAAATATTTGTCTCTCTTTTGTGAAAAAAAATCCACTGCTTTTAACTCAATGGAGGGTCTTTTGGGCAATTTCAAACAGAAAAATGAACATCGATTGGCTACATTCAGTTGCGACGCTGAAGAATAATTGGCTGGTTTCTCTGACAGATTCACATACCATGCTGGATATGTATGAGATATGTAGATAGTGAAGACATGCGAAGAAAATGCAAGTGTAATTTAAAGGGTACTGTAGAGGACTGGCAAATGTAAATGTGTATGATGTGTCAGAATCTAATAATAGCAATTACAGAGTCATCACTTACCTGTCCTACATTTTCATATTAGAGTTGTTTTTCAACCACACCTTTGTCAACTGCCATCAGCCAAATCAACTTATTTTTTTAATAAAGGATTTTATACAACCAGTTGGCTTGTTTGTTTCTTGCTGGAGATGTAGAAAGGCCACAAGGTGAATCTGGATCTTCCACTTCTAATCATATAAATTTACCTTAGATAAACAGAAACAAAACAAAAAATAATTTGGAACAGTGGATGTCAGACTTCACAAATGTGATAGAGCTTGTCTGGGAACTGCTGATGGAAAAAGTCTAATGGATTTTTTTCTGACTTAAATTTTAAACTTTGAATTATGATGATTAACTTGGATTACTTTTTGTCTTTGCATTTCTAGTTTGATTTTCAATGTATTTTTGGATTTTCAATGTCTTCTATCAAAGGTAAGTCCAGTTGAATTTGTTAAATAGAAGAGAACAGAGCCTTAAGAGAGTAGAGGCATAAATCAATTAGATTCTAATGTGGGTCAAGCAATTATTTGCATGTTTCTTTTTTCTAACAAGCCTTGGGAAACTTTGTGGAACAATTTATCACCATCCTCAATTTGTATTTTTCTTAAGAATGTAACCTTCAGTTGTAAACTCTTAACACCCACCAATTTTTATTGGTCTTCTCTTCCTCCCTACAGTGCTTTGTAATTGAGCTACTTAATTCAGATTTTGCAGGTTTTGTGTCACAGCCCAAGTAGTTACTTTTTAACGTTTTAACAAATATTCCTTGATTTAATTTGGGTAACATTGAAACATATTCAAGTTAGGGAACAAGAAAGGGGGAGAAGACTCAGGGTCATATTCTGCCATACTGCCAACTTCGACAGCCTCTTCTTCGCTCAGCCACAACCCACGTGGTGGCGCTGTTGGTTTACGGAGGAAACACGCAACGCGGGAATGGAAAGAATCCTTCCCTCTTTCCCCACACCTCGCCTTTTTGGGTTTAGGGGTCTATCCCTTAAATGCACAGCCGAGAAAAGGGAAGCCCACTTCCCCATGTGCTCGAGGACAAGTAAGCAAGCGAATAATGATATTCTTGAAAGAGACCGTTGCTTGCAAGGTTGATCTTCGCCGGCCATGTGCGCTCTTACTTGGGATGAAAACTGCTGGTGCGCGTAAAAGACATCGGGGACCGAGCCATAAAGTAGTTGCTTTCTGAGAACTAAACGTCCCTAGTGGAAGGAAATTGCTCGCCGTCCAGCTTATCAAAAAAGAAAAAAAAAGTTAGCCATTAGCTGACGGATTTGGCGATCTCGGAGGAATGCCCTCCGAGTGGAGCTGCCAGGATGGGGGGAGCTTTGGCGTAAAGGACCAGGTCGCCGTTTCGCTTGTGTTTCTCCCCGAGACACATCAAACACACATAAAAAAGGATATGTTCGAAAAACGGCTTGTTTCTTGTTGCCATTGTCCTATTTACGAAAAATTATCCCCTGATTTTGGGGAGGACCTTCTAAATCGCGGAAACCTGTGGATGCCTTATTTATTTCAGTTGGATTAGGCGAAAAAACAAACAAACACGGGTGGGTAGTGGATGTTTCTTACGTACGTGCACCTTTAAAAGCGGTTAGAATTGGCTGGACCAGACAGGAAGCTCCTTCAAAATCTAAAGACATGCAACCCTTCTCATTCCTTTTTCTCTAAATTTTCTTTCCTGTTATTCCCTGAAGCATCTTTTTATCAAGCCCTTTCCCTGAAAACTAGAGCAGAGTCTAGTCTGCTTCAATTTTGGTGAAACGTTCGCACACGATGCAGGCATCTCTCGCGAAATTATCCTGCAGGCTTCCTTCTCTGTAACGTATTCCATCCAAGGAAACAAAAAAAGGACACAATTACAGTAGACCTCAACTTAATAAGTTCGCGTTTTGTTATTATTATGAAGATTCCTCCCCCTTCTCTCTCTGTGTGTGGGGAGGCTATTTCAATTCTGCCAAAAGAAACCCATGTCGCTTCCCTGCCGGACATTTAAATTCAGGATGTCCTTCGTTAGTCCAGGAATTTCAGGGGAGAATAAGAGAAAATCCGAGAGAGGAGTCCCTCTTAGAAGGAAACCCAATGAGTTCAGTGCGATCTGCTCGCAGGTAAGTGGACATGAGAATATGAGAGAAGAGCGTCAGCTGAACCAAACCTGGAGGCAAGAAAATACCACACTCGATGCCTACTTGAGGAAGGAGCCAAACAACAAAAAGGCGCAGACCGTCCGCCATCCACTTCTGCACCTTTCGAGGAAGCTCTGAATACGAGAAGAGGCAGGAGGAGGAGGAGGGGCTCTTGGAGCATGGAGGGCGTGGTTTTGGGAAGAGGGCGCGTCTGGGAGGGCTTTTCTCTCAAGCAGCTCTTCTGACAGGCGAATGGCGTTGATGGACGCTGAGACGTCACGCTTCCTCCCCCGCCCCCTTGGCAATGTCTACAGCCTGCTGCACTCCCAATTTAAGCATTTATTCCACTGGGATAGAAGAGTCTAGAGCAGCGCTAGCACCAAAAAAACCATGGCTGGGATTGTATCTTTCACCGTCTTTTCGCTTCTCTTTGGGATTTGCGAGGGTGTCACCGGTTCTCGGATATATCCGGCCAATGAAGGTGAGTGAGAGAAAAAGGGTCCCGGGCCGAGCTGAGACTTTTCCCTCTTGCTGGTGTGGCTTGTACGGGGCAGGGGGTCTGGGTGGGTGCGAGGGCTCTCCCTGTCTTTTCAGCACCCGCTCCCGCGGACCAAACACTGGGCAAACAGTGAGCAGGCAGACAACCTAAAGTTCCACCTCTCGCCTGCAAAAGAAAGGATGGACAGCCGCGCGGGTAGTTCGCGGCAAACTTCGGCTGGTGGCGGAGAGCCAGTGGAGAGCGATGGGCTCTTTCAGAAGCTTGCCCCCTCCTCCCACCCCCGCTAGTCCGCCTTTCGCCTTCGCTCCTCTCCGTCCCCTGGCGCTCCACAACGAGAGGCGAAAGTTTGGAGAGTGTCGTTTGGGGATCGGCAGCTTTGTGACCGGCCGGTCGGCTTGGATCGTCCAAGCCTTCCGCAGCCGAATTTGCCGCAGACGTGACAGCTTTGCGCGCGGCGGCGGAAACCCGCGTGGGAGCTTGACCTGGATTTTCTAGGCGAGCTGTTTTCAGCCAGCCAGTCTGGTGCAAACGCGCCGCTTTAGACCTATTTGCTCCCTGAGAAAAAGCCTTCTTTGCCAAACAGCCAAGGCAAGCGAGTGCCGTGGATTTGGTTAGGCTTTTAATTTATTCTAGAAGACCGGCGCCTTAAGTTCAAAGCAGCCTTTCTCCGAAACGGGACTGGGCTTCTCCGTCTGCCCGCATTCTTCCTTTCAGCACCTTCTTTGCTGCGGCCGTGGGGCGATTTTCTTACTGATTTAACGTCTTGGAGAGGCAGCGCTAAAGCAAAAAGAAAGAACCATTCAGGGTTTGGGTGGTGTTTTTTTTTTTTTTTTAATTCTCCCCAGTCTAATCTTACATAACCGCGGACGCGCGTTCCCACACACAAACGCGCGCGGCAGCGCGGGCTTCAGTCGACTGCGCGCGTCCAGGTGACTTAACGTGCTGCGAGGTGAAACGAACCTGCTTGACAGAAAAGTGGGTGGGTGGGGAGTGCGCGCGTGTAGCTATGCGCGTGCTCGCACTTTCTCCCTCCCTCTGAGATGTCCTTATTTATTTCACTCCGGCTTCGGCCGCTGGGAGTCAGATACCTGTAACTTCAGTTTGAACGTGGTTTTATGATATGAGATGCCTGGGAAATCATTTGGCGCGTAAGACAAATGGCGTCAGTGAGTTGCTCAAACTTAAAAGCGAGAAAACTAAGGATTTTGCAGAATAAATTGCCGATGACTTACCTCGTCGCTCTGTAATTTTTTTTCCCGAGTCTCCTTTTGCTTTGGATTCTAGCATCTTCGCTATCAATGAGCAGTTTGATAGCTGTTCATCTGTTGAAGAAAGGAAAGATCGTCTGTACCAGAATCACAAATAGGCTTAAGCAGAACAATGCCCTGTTGAAATAGGATAACCCATAGGTCCTATTTTAAAACGTTGTCTTAAAAACGTCTTGCATGATTTATACGGTTTTGTAGACTTATTGGGTGGGATGAATGCTGAGCAGCTGAGATTTCATTTAGTCCGTCTCAGCATCTTTTAAGTTATCTGCACTGGGGAGCCATTTTTCACTCTTAACACATGCCCAACTCTTGCTCCATTTTTAACAGGAGCCTCTAGAGGTACAAAGAATGCAGTGCTGAAGCTGTTCAGGTTTGGTTCTCTCTCTTTGTTTCCTATAAGGCACATTCCCCCCCCCCCCCATACAGTGCTGGAAATGTTTCCTGTACAACATAATCCACTTTTTGCTGCTTCCTTATATGTAGAAATACTTTAAAAATCATTCTGCTTTTCTTGCAAGTGCCGATAAATACCCAGAAGATGGCACGACCAACACAATATGTTGCATTGCTTCTTTATAGTGACAGTAGATTAAGTTATCTATTGAAGCTATTTCTGGATTCACTGACATTTCCCTATGAGATGTCCAATTCATAAAGAGAAGAGCAAAGTGATGTAAATAAGTCTTGTTATAAAGTTAGTGAAATTAACATTTTATTTCCTCTTGGAAGGTCCATCTATCATGCAGCAATGTCTCAGGCAGCCATGTAATAAAGATGAATTATGAGTAGGTTCTTTCTGTACACATGTATGTGAGAGGAAATCTCAATGAGCAATATTGCCCTTGCTTTTTGATTGAACACATATAGGATTACATTGCACAAAGCTTCAAAGATTGAACATTTTATCTTAGTTTTCTTTTAAAAATCCAAACCAATTCAGTTTGGGTACAAGTGTTAATTCTTATTGAAGATAACCTTTGAGACATGAATTAAGAGATCCTGAATGCAAGTCGTACCTCATCCACAGAATCAACATGTATCTTAGTGGGATAGTGGCTTGGCATTTTATTTATGTGGGCTGCCTTGTAAAAATTGTAATACTTTCTCCTAGAAGATGTTGTAATAATTGGAAATTCAGAGTTGATTAGAATAAAAATAAAAATAAAAAAAATAAAAGAATAAAAATCTACAAAAAATGGCCTTAAGAATAAGCAGGGTATATCTGAACAGGACTTGGCTAGGAGAATACTAGGCAATTTTAGAACTGTAAATTAGACTGTGAAGAAAAAAAATATCAAAAGAAGCCAAGGGAAAACCATTTGATATTATTCCCACGAAAATGACATGGATGTGTTCATGAAGTTATTAGATATCATGCTGGATTTGAAGTAGACTTAGCTCTAGTTATAAATAGCTCAGGTCTCTTTCTCCCTCCCTCCCTCCCTCCCTCCCTCTCCCCCTCTCAAAGGGATTATTTTCAATAATTCTGTGTTCTTCTTCTTGGTTAGTTACACAGTCAGTTGTTTAGACTGGATTTGATATTTTTCTCCACCTACTAAGTCCTTCCCATGGACTTGAGTTAGACAGATGTCATTGTTTAATAATATTAAAAACCACATCAAGACCGTATTTCACTGAAGTATTATCATTACGTTGATGATGATTATTAAAAACCACATCAAGACCGTATTTCACTGAAGTATTATCATTACGTTGATGATGATTGGTTGCACAGTCAGCCAGATGTTTAGACTGGATTTGGCATTTTTCTTCACCTGTCAAGTCTTATTATTATTATTATTATCATTATTATCAGATCCACAGTATGTGTTTTTGTATAGATGTTTTAAAATAAGCATTCTAAGTAAGAACGAAAAATTCCTGCTTATATTACCATTGGTAAAATACTTATTTTTTTGGTTGGGTGGCATTTTCCTTTTCTTGTGTAGATCAATTATGCTTTTTGAAACATAGTCTGAATTTGAATACTTGGGACTTCATGTATGCTTTTCTTTTGCAGTTACCTTATTAGATTCCAGATCAGTTCAAGGTGAACTTGGCTGGATAGCAAGTCCCTTAGAGGGAGGGGTAAGTTCAGAAATTTTATCTAAGCAATAAAAATTTGAAATGATTAATAAATTTCTAATGATACTTGATAGCCTTTTCTTCACTGATTGTGAAAAGGAAAATTTTATGTCTGTGGCCTTTAAGTGTATAATATACTTTGTTGGTAAAATTGTATTATTTTCTTGTATAAACCTGAGATACCCTATCATGAAAGAGTCTTTTTTTAAAAAAAACAATAATAATTTTAGAGTCAGGAGGAGGAGACTCACACTGGAGCCAAGTCAGCAAATTTGTTAAGTCAATTCTATTTAGGGAACTGAATATGTATTTGTGAGTTCCAACACAAATGAAAAACTTTTCTTCAAAAGTCAATTATAAATACAACATTTTAAAATAAATGATTTTTTTTTCATTTTGATCAAGAAGAAAATTCATATCTCTTCTTATAACTTTATAACAGTAATAATATGAATATGAATACTGTTATATGAATACTGTTTTTAATGATGTGCAAAGCACACAATTTTATTCCATTTTACATTGGAAGTAAGCAGAAAAATATTTTGATATTTCAATAAAGTTATCTTTAAACAAACTCTCATCCAATTTTCATTGCCCATATTGTAAAATATTCTAAAGTGTGAAGGCACAATTATTCCATAAATTTATATCCTAGTCAACAGAAAGGTGAACGTTCAATATTCCTTTTTAAAATGTTAATATTTAGCTGTAAATATTCTTTTTCTTTGTCAAAATACTTATTTTTGTGTACAATGATAAGAGCATTGTACAAGCATAACAGGAGTTTGGTCATCTATTAGCAAATGAAATAATTAAGACATTTGTAGATAGGGATGCAGAAAGAAACTTGAATCATAACTTCAAGTTATGCAATGTAATAAACCTTAAATAAATAGCATATGGCTTGATATGATAGTTCCAGAAACTCAAGAGTATTTCTTACTGGGTTTATTGGAAACCAATAATACTTTACATATCATAGGATCAGGCATTTTATTAAATAATAAAACACACCTTTCTTTTTGCTACATAAGCAGGGCTAATAAGGAGAACAGTTTCAGGATTAAAACAAGATGCATGGTATTCCCAGTGATCACAAAGGTCTTTAAAATTAAGCAAACATCTTATCCTAACTGTATAAAGGCAAACTATTCATACCAATTGAAGGTAAATCAGAAGCTTTCAAACACCATCAAATATATAATAACCACAGATGCAGATCTTGTTACTAAAATACATTATTCTTTAATATTCACTGTACATTTTTGTCTGTGTACTTGCATGTAACTCTCTCTATGAAAGGAAGAAATGTGAGGTTATTTGTTTAGAGATGTATTATGCATAAGCTTTGAAACAGCGCTTTGATGGAAAAATAGTCAATTGTCCTGTCACCATTGTTGCTATGTCTGAACTTGACTGCAGTCAAGTTGTGGTCTGCCTCTGCTGTTCCTGGAATCCCTCCTTTTTTTTCTTCATGGAAGAGGAAATGATTGACAAGCTACTAGGTGTAGACAGCATATATTCACTGCTGATTGCAGCCAATTGCCCTCATCTTTGGACAATGGGAAAGGTACAGCTTTATCTCAGTAAGAGTCAGGCATTCCAGTTAGTCCCGTACCCTGGAAAAGTTAATAAATTAGTCTATCTTTTAGTGTAGAGGTATTTCTTTGATAGTTTTAAATAATTTAATTTTGAGTGAAAATAACTTCAGTAATCTAAAAATGCTGAAGGAAATAGTTATTCTATATGAATAATAATCTGTATATTTTTTTCTAAAAACAATGGGGAGAAGTGTTTTCATGATAATATATAACTAATTGTATTAAAGCTTATACATGACAGTGGTTTTAAAAAAAAGCTTAAAGGGACCTAGTTGGCTTTCAAATCTGCCTGTAGGAAAGCTGGAAAAATATTTAATAGTTTCCTATGCTGCAGGTTTCATTCAGAGCATTGGACAGATTTTTTTAAAAAATATTTTTTTCCAAAAATACCCCAATATATTGTTTAAAGATAAACTCTTCTTCCTCTTATATTTTATGGATATATATATTTTGTATGATGCAGAATCCCATGTTACCATTTAAGAAGTGGTTATTTCTGAAATGTGAAATATTGTATACATTAATAAGAGAGATTAGAGATAAAAATAGGTCACTTAACCCAAATGAATATGTCTATTACTGACTCCATGGCATTCCTTGAAGAACAAATGTATTAGCCTATACATTTAATTAATGGCTTATTTTTAAAATTTGAGTTAAAAGAAACTGTTAGTCTGGAATGCTTTCTCCTGGATTATTAAAACATAGGGAATCTGTTTGACAAAACTGAAAAGGAGGACAAAGTTAATCTTTGATCACACACTTAATCAAACAATAATTTATTTCATCTGAAAATGTGCAGTTTTATTATGTTTGGCTCTTTACTGATATAAATATTAAATGAAAAAATGCAGTTCTATTGAAGAAGGGAAAAAGTCATGACCAAATCCTATGAGGAATTTTGCAGTAAAGGACCTGTGTTCTTTTCATAGAATTCAATAGGCTTTTGACCAGCCTTATAATTTGACTTGTCTTTTGTGTAAACATGCAAAAGGAAATCCCATTGACCATTTTTATTCCTTCTCCTTTTTCATTCCTGCCGTCTCCCATAGTATAGGGTATTGGATCATAAAGGGCAGAATTGTAACACAATGCTCATTTCATGGCAGCTGTAAATTAAAGAACTTTGTTGCTCACTTTGTGTACTAGCATTTTACATTGATAGATGGCTTTCTAGTTTCCTCTATTATCCGTGACACAGTTTGACATGGTGGATATTCTCCCCCCTTCTCCCTTTTCTTGAATTCTCAAGTATCCCCAGACAATAACTCAAATATTATCATCTTGACTCTGGAGGTTAGCTGCACAGCTTTTTAAAGCGTTTTCAGCTATCTAGCATTGTATTTAAACTCAAGAGCACTTTAATGGTTATGAACTTTAATGATTATGAACATAATACAGTGAAGAGTAGTTTATATCTTATAACATCCACTGGTACAAGTGTATTCATTTTGCTTGCTGATGAAGCCTCTGAAAACTATTTTATAATGCTATTCTATTGTTTTGGGTTCATGTGCTTCAGGATTAGATTTAGTTAAATTTTGTATAAGTGAGGGGAAAAAAGCATGTTTTCCTCTTTCCTTGACCCTGAATTCAGAAAAAACAAAACCAATTTATTTTTTTATTTTGCAAATAAATCAATAAATAGACAAGCGGTACTTCTCTGTATTCTGTAACCAATATAATCACATTTGGAAGCTCTTTTTGACTGATACTATTCTTTTCTCTCATTCTTACTGAACCTCTGAAAACAAAATAAAACCAAATTCACTCTTCAGAATCATTTTTTGTGTGGCTAAGTGCACAAGTTTGTATAAACGTATGTATATACTAATTACCAAAAGTTAAAGAAAAAGGTTATTTATTACAGACACCAGGGACATAACTGTGGTGTTATTATTCCTATTTAAGTTCTTCAGGAACACAGACTGTCTTGCTTGAAAGCTGTCTGTCCATCTGAAAATAGATTGTTTTGAAATAAACTAAGATGTGCACTGTACAAAAACTAAAGTTTTTTTTAGCATTGAGGCTATTTATTTTATTATAATGTGCATTTATTTATTTTATTATAATGTGCATATGCAGTATAATCCTTCTGATCTGAAGCACTGAATCTTAATCTTTGTTGGGATTAAAAATATTGTTCCATTATCCAATAACATTTCCATATATTTAATAATCTGAGACTTGCACATTGAGTGGCAGAAGCCCTCCAGAATTTCAAACAAATTTCTTTTCCAGGATTACTCAGAGATAGCAGTAATTGAACCTGACACCTGTTGTGTTCCGTTACTTGGCTATGATGTTTTTCTGACAAAGATAATATATGCAAATCTCTTTGAAGACACCCATAATTTTATCTTTCTCACACAATATGTATTGCGTATGTTGTGTGGATGTATATATTAATCACACTATTCTGATACATCAGGAATCCTCTAGCTTCACATTCAATACCAATTTATATATGACAGTTGGACATTTTTCTTCTTACAGTTGGTTATATTTAATTGTTATTTGGGATTCTAATGATACTCTTAAGTAAGTAAATTTTGTGTTATGTATTTTATTATAATCTGTAATTTGGTATGTGAATGTGAAGAACGTAATACCGTGTTTCTCATATAATAAGGCCGGGTCTTATTTTTTTTTTGAGCCCCCCCAAAATGGCTAGGCCGTCTTTTCAGAGGTGACTTAATCTCCCCGCCTTGCATCTTTGGGTGGGCGGGCAGCGATGGCTTGGATGTTGACCTCGATGTTGGTGGGGCACGCAAGCAGCACCATATCCGGGTATACAACAAAAATACTTCCTAACGGCAAGCACCCCACCATTCCCCCCCATTTTGCATGTTTTAATATAGGCCTTAATATGGGGGAGGGGCTTAATTTCATTTCATGCCTATAAAACATGCTGGGACTTCCTATTGGGGGAGGCCGTATTGTTGGAGAAATAGGGTATCAATATAACTGAGGATTCAAAGTGATTAGTTCTTATTTTTGCTTTGTTTCTGATAGATGGATACCTATCCTCAAGTTCCTTATCTTCTCTTGGTTTTTTGCCTATACAAACAGAATAACTATTCAGTTGATACCCTTTATTTTACTACAGCTCTTATTAGCAGTCTGAATCATTCAAATCATGCTATATAAATAATTGCAAATAGAATGTATGTTGGCAATTTGATCATTGACTTCCTAATAAGCTGAAAAATTCTACTCCCCTACCACCTTAAATTATATAGTTTTTAAAAGCTAATTTCCTGTTGAATATTGCTTTAGTTAATATAGATATATGAGGCATCCTTGGTAATTAGAATTACTGACTGTTGTATAAAAAGCAATGAAACCAGTAGTACAATAGAAATATTTTTTCTGGTGAACGTTTGATTGTATATTTTACATGATTTTATTTATGTCTACCTGTCTTGATAATTCACAGTGGGAGGAAGTCAGCATTATGGATGAGAAAAATACACCAATCCGCACTTATCAAGTCTGTAACGTAATGGAACCAAGTCAGAACAACTGGTTACGGACTGATTGGATTCCCCGTGAAGGAGCTCAAAGGGTTTATATTGAAATCAAGTTCACACTAAGAGACTGCAACAGCCTGCCAGGTGTTATGGGAACTTGCAAGGAGACTTTTAACCTATACTATTATGAATCGAGCAATGACAAGGAGCGTTTTATTCGAGAAAGCCAATTTGGTAAGATTGACACCATTGCTGCTGATGAGAGTTTTACTCAGGTTGACATTGGCGACAGGATTATGAAATTAAATACAGAGATACGTGATGTGGGTCCATTGAGCAAGAAGGGATTTTATCTGGCATTCCAGGACGTTGGGGCTTGCATAGCCCTGGTGTCTGTTCGTGTCTTCTACAAGAAATGTCCCCTGACAGTCCGTAATCTGGCTCAGTTTCCAGACACAATTACAGGAGCTGATACATCTTCTTTGGTTGAGGTTCGTGGTTCATGTGTCAACAACTCAGAAGAGAAGGATGTGCCAAAAATGTACTGTGGGGCAGATGGTGAATGGCTGGTACCCATTGGCAACTGCCTGTGCAATGCTGGGTATGAAGAGCATAATGGAGAATGCCAAGGTAGGCCTTGTTGCTTTGTACTGTTCATTAAAGGATGGGGTATGTAATTGAATCAGAAAGGAGGCTAAATTGAAGAAAGCCAGTAATTAGCAATCCCTGTGGGAATACAGAAGGACAGCGTGGTCTAATGAGGAAATTCAGTAGTTCCAGGAGGCAACACTAAAGGATGCATCATTCTGAAAGAACAAAGACACTACCATAAAATGCAGAAGGCCAAAATTTAGCCATCAGATGGTAGATTAGAACTAGGTTGCATATTGCCACTCATATTTAAATGTTTGTCATCCATTCATGTTATTTCATTTATTTTTCTCATTTGAAAAATTAAATTTATCAAGAATTATGTTAAGGGAATAGAAATAATAATAATAATAATATTAATAATAAGGCTGGAAATTTCTGTTTTTACTTTTATAACAGAAAATAAAGCTTTGGTTTTAAAATTCTTCTAAGTCTCTTTCAAAATAACTCTTTACTGTCTCATTTGAGAATTCTTCTACTAAGTAATCCTTGAATGGATGACATGGCTGCTTTTGTGAAATATTTTTATTTCTCAAAAAAGTCTCCATTGTTTCATTTACAAAAGAACTTGCTAGGAGACTAGTCAGAAATGCAAGAAGTCATCTGTTTCTCCCCTCCTTTTCCTATCCTCCACAGAATTAGGGATTAACCTTCATATGAAATGCAGCTTATTTTAAAGGAAAGAAAAGAAAAAGAGCTTTAAATCTTCTTTATGATTCTCTTGATTTTTAGTTATACATTATTATGATTTTATAAGTAGACAATAACTGATTATGGATTTGATTAACCCTATAAGCCATCTGTTCAAGATCAGTCTCTAATGAATTTCCCCCACAAAACAATAGCTTCATTTATTTTTAAAGTAGTAAGATTTTAGTAATGTGTTTGATGTATTTTAATTGCATTTTGGTAAACAAAACCCCTTTTTTAGTTAATAAACAAACATCACACTATTTTATTTAGTGAAATTAATATACCATAGCAGTTTCATTCCACTTATCTAAAATAGGTTCATATGATTATTTATAGGCAATTTGTAATTATTTATTGGCTTAAATAGTTTTCCTTAAAAATTCCTTTGCTATCATGTATTAATCAGATATTTATATGATTATTGAAGAAGAATTGATCATACTTCTTGATACTATAATTATCAGCTGTTGGAGTGAGAACTGAAATGTGGATAGTATAATGAAAAGACATCATCACAAAACAAGTAATTACCTGCCTCTGGAAAAAGACAGGATCATTCAAAATGTTTGGATGCCTGATACAAATAAATTATTGCCAATACATAGATATCATACTTGAAGGGATCACATTATGAGACAAGTATGTGTAGGAATATATTTCTGTTTTTAATAGTTTATGCATTTATTGGAATTTAATTTTTATATAGTTTGATTATGGGGAAACAGATGGATAAAATTAGAATATTGGCTATTAGATTTCCCCTAAGGAGTGTTGAGGCAATATTGGTTCACCCTGATTGATGCAAAACTAAAGTGATCCACACTTTATTATTTAATCAGCTGACAAAGGAAGCCTTGGTTTTGGAAGTTTGGGTAGAAAAAAAACCTTCAAAAATGGGAAAACAACTTACTAAATATAAACTTCACTATCTTTAAAAACAAAAAAGAACTTGCATGCATACTTTATAGGGCTATTTCCCCAAATATCAAATCTAACCCTGTCTTTCTGCTTTGAGTGTCTTCTATGTTAATATTGGTTCATTAAAGTTCCCTGAAGTGAATGTAAACCAAATAATCAACACAATTTCATCTCCCAATTTCCATGATAATACGTTCCTGTTTGTGTACACATTTCCTGAACTCCAAATTTTAGTAATTCTGAATAACAACATTAATTCTGAATCCAGAATATTTTCTTGTAACTATGTCACAAAGTAGGTGATTAGGAATTAAATATTCTCACATTCTCATTTCATAGAGATGTTTTATTATGAAATAGGAAGACAAACATAAGGGAAGATAAACCTATCAGGTCTACGATATTTGTTAACTGACTACCCAAACTGTTTTTCAGTGTTGAAACTTGGCAATATAAATGCAAGAGAAGGTCGTAGGTCATTCACTTCCTCATCAATCTTCCTTCTGTGATCCTTAGGTCAGAGTTAAGATTGATTAAGATCTTAAAACCTAAACAAAGGTTTGATGGGCATATGATAAGGCAGAAAGTGCTCCTATTATTTGAATCTATAATAATACTTATCTATTGAAAAATTTAGAACATTGGAGACCAAACTACATTTGTTCTTATATATACATTTTAATTTAGATAATGTTAAGGATGAAAACAAAGAATACTTAATGGAAAAAAAAGTTTATATTTACCTGATGATGTCTGCATTTTGCCCCAAATAGGTCTAAGTTCATTTAGCTTTTTAATTTTTGAATAATATTTCCTGAAATGAAAGACTTTTGTTACTCATTTTTCTCTACAATATAAGGCTATTTACTCAAATATTTTTATACATACTGTTTTGTATAATTTTTACAAAACTGTTTTTACAACCCTTTTGTGTTGGCTGAATTTTTGTTTCAAATTGGAGAAAGGGAGAAAATGCACTTTTGGAAGAAAAAAATATGAATGGGAAATATATTACTGAAACAAGAAAACCTTAACTTTGAAATCTATTGCAAGGTGAAGGTAATTATCGTTTTATGATAAAATTCAGCATGTGGGTGATGTTCCCTTCACCAGAATTTATTATTGACATTTAAATTATTTTGTTATACAAACTAAGAAGAAATCAGTAAACACACTGAACTAATTCCCTTATTAAAATAAAGAAATACAAGAAAACATAGGAGGGGCAATAAATGCACTAAACAAGTAGGAAAATTCTAACTCTCTGAAATTGTTGTGTGAAACTAAAAGTAGCAGTTTTGTTTAATAATTTTACACCATAAAAATCCAGATACATTTATTATGATATATAAACATTTCAATAATATAGTATCTTATAGTGTTAAACACATTCTTAGTTTTATAACTAATAAGCTTATTATAAAAAAATCTTAGAAGTCTTTAAGTATGGCTTTGAGACATTTTCCCTTTGCTATTTTTGTCTTTAATTATGGGATATTTAAGATTAAATTACTTGAATCATATAAATGCACTTAAATAGCTTCAAATAATATAACTGGAGAGTGAATTTTGTTATTATTGCTAGTGTTTATTTTCTTTTTTTCATTACATTTTTAAAATATGAATTCCTATTTTTTGCATCTAAGCAATCATAAATGTACTGGTGTTGTAGGAACCTGGTTTTCTTTTCTTTTGATATCCATGACCTTAGATGAGACAACTTTATAGATCAACCTCTGGGTGTATCCAGAAAAATGTACATTTCCATTTATAAATTAGATATTTTCAAGTATTCAGAGCCTTTGAATGTATTTTTGTATCTGTTCTTTTAAAATTAGTAAGTCTTTCTATTGAATTAAGAAGATTATATTGTAAAATAGTGTCAGATACTGGGTAGGTTTGTGTAGTGAGGGAAGTCATGGTTTTTAACATTTGCAAACTAATTAGTTATAAATAAATTGTGACATACATAATACAGTTAATTTGTTCAATTTTCCCCTTCTTCCCTCATGTTCACCAGTGAAATAATTGCAATTTATTTTCTTTCCTCGTTTAATATGTGTAGCAAATTGTGGCTAGCCTTATCAGGTTTGTATGAATTAAATGTGAAATGTTTATAGTTTGCTTATAAAAGTAAAAAAAATTCATTCTAATTTGTAAGCTTGGCAAGATTCTGACAAATACAGCCTGGCAATTGCTGGGTTATTTATCTGTATTTAGTAGCATGGCCCACTGATCTCAGATCTTTATTGTAGCTGCAAGAATATGTGAGAAAGGAAGATTTCAAGCTATCTCATATCTTTTGAATCCCTCTGTCTTTTATCCTTTCCTTGGTTGACTTTTAACTTGTGGGATGAAATTCTGCTCTCATTCAATCTGATTATTTCCTTCTTTTGATATATTTTCTGGGAGCAGGTGAGGTCACATAGCTTCATGAGCTGGAAATAATTAACACTTCCATGACTAAATGGTCACTTTATGAATATTCAGGATCAGCTTCTCTCATCCTGGGAAGCAAACATGTTTGTTGCATTTTCATTAATCCCATTGGAAGCCAGAGAAGTTTCCCCTGTGAATGGAGGATTGTCAGCTGTCTGGCCAGTTTGCTTTCTGCATGCAGCAGATCCCTCATTTGCATATCTTGTATACATCCTCATGCAAAATAGCCCACCCATTTCCCACTTTCACAAAGGAGATAAGCACTTCCTTTGGAAAGAGTGAAGGAGAAGCTCCTTCTGTCTATTATGTAGATGCTGAAGTCTTGGATTTCATGCAAATGAACATTTGGGTTTAAAGTTCTTTGTTTAAGAGATAGGGATGTGATATTTGCACAGTATTTCTCTTTACAGCTCAGGCCTTCAGCTGTAAGAATGTGCTTTGATTGTCACCACATATATGTAAAATAGGTCTGGGACCTCTTTGTGAGGGAAAAGTGCTAACAATATATTGTATAGAATGGCTGGGTTATGAAGCGAAGCATCTGCACTTTAGATGGGATCTTTCCCCCAAGTTTCCAAGGTTGGAAAATTAAAGTAGCAACCTGGGTTAAAGGGGGTGGGAGAGGTGATAATATCCTGATTTATTATTGCACAATTAATACAATATTGTGATGTGCTGAGTCCTCAGAAAAGACGGTTTTCTGTTGTGCTGACTTTAGCAGACATAAATTTAATATGAATCAACTCAATTAAAATTTTACGTGGCTTGTACGAGAAAAATCTGTGATTTTTTTAAAGAAGAAATACAATAAAAATACAGCTACATTATTTCAGTTAATTATTATCTCTGTCCCCTGTCCTCTGTTCATCATGCTGTAGCATGATCAAATCTTGCTGTAGGCTGCAACAAGCAAGCTTTCATGGAACACATCAATTGAAAGTTCATTACATAAAGTTCATTACACAATAATGCTATACATACATGTTTCACTAAAAAAAGAAAAAAGATTGACTGTTTTCATTTTGTGTCATATATATCAACAGTGTGACACCAGGACCAAAATCCATTCTAGATGTCTTCTATAAAATAACAGTAAAGTATTGATTCGCCATCCTGTGAATATGCAAACAAAGCATTTTGATGTGCAATTAGTGTTTAATTCAAAGTTAATTTCACAGAGCAGTAAACTGCAGTGTGTCAGGCCATGTGGCATAATTAAGTAGAGGTTTAGAACAACAAAGAATCATGCAGAAGGAGTTCGTTTATTTCAGAGATTGAATGGAAATAGTGAGACGTTTTTCTTCCAAGGAACTAAAAGATGGAGTAAGAATGATAATGGATCTGTATTCCATTTTAAATTCTCCATACAGTTAAAACAATTTTTCAAAGCAGTTTATAAGTAAAAAGATCATATCCACAAAATAAAAATGAGAAAATAATACTTACTGTCTTCTCTTGATTTGAGATTGCTTTTTACGCCAGTTCTTACAATGGCTGAAATTATAAACAATTAAAATATGCAAAATTATAAAGTCTACAGCAGCTCTTGGACAAATGTTACTATTTTAGTTTGTAATGGTTATTACTCATTCTCAATAATTGTAGTTGTAGTGTAATCTTTACTTGCCTTTATTAGCATTTACTATTTCTTTATATAAATTTATTTAGTAAATTTATTTTGCTCACCACCTTGTATCATTTTCTGTTAAGAAGAAAAGGAAATAGATTAACTCAATGCTTAGTTCTCTTTAGGGATAAGTTTAAAAATGACAAAATAATTACTAACTTTCCCCATTAAAGACACTACGATTAGATGGAATCACTCTTTTTTATTTTCTCCAAAATTTAAGGTGGTCTCTTTTTTTTTTTGGCAATATGGCCATTTTGGAGAGAATCACTTGTTCAGAATTGCTGGGACCATAGATTTTTTAAGACATTGGCAAAAATAAACAAGAAAGCAGTCAAAATGGAAAACAGCTGACAAGGATTGTTTGTATTGGATTTAGCTTAATATGTGTAATGGTAAATGAGAATGACCTTGAAGGGTAAAGGGAAGAGCAAATGATCAGACAATAGAGGGAAGAGCCACCAATAGCTTAAAGATCAGGGAAAGAAACTTGGGAAGGATCCACCCTAATTGGTTGGGCAGTTAAAAGTGGGAAGTTTGTACCTTCATGTTTGTAATATTCTTTAAATGTAGCCCTTTAATAAAGTAGAATTAGCTCAACTTAGTCATGTTTCCTGCCTAGTTTACCTGGGAGGTCTGACAATATATCATGTATCTAAACATATTTCAACAGTGTCTATACATATTTCTCCTTTTCTCCTGTAATGAAGACTAATTAGAGTTATAACAGGTGAAAGGCAATCTGAGAGTTTATATAAGGTAGATTTCTTTTTGTAAGGCATGTTGTTCCTAACTTTTTGTTGGGTCCATTTTGTTGCCTTCCTTGTGCTAGGCTTAATAGCTGCCCTTTTCTGAAAGCTGTAGGGATCTTGATGAGGAAAAACAAGCTTCAATTGAACTCTGGTAAGACAAAGTGACTGTGGTTATGGAGAATCTCAGGATATGTACGTTTATAATCTTTAGTTCTGGATGGTGTTGCACTACCCCAGACAGAGCCTATGCACAATCTGGGGATTCTCCTAGACACACAACTCTGCTCAAAGAGCAGGTGGCACTGCCCTTATATGGATTGTGAGCCCACAACATGCATCATTCATACCTCTCAATTGGACTATTGCAATGTGCTTTACATGGGGATACCCCTGAAGAGTATTCATAAGCTACAGCTGATACAGAATGCAATGGTGCAGACAGTTCTGGAGGTCCTTAGGGTACAGCATATAACAGTACTGTTTCGTGAGCTGCATTGGTTGCTAGTTTGCTTTCGAGATGAATTCAAAGTGTTGATTATTACCTTTAAAGACCTTTATAGCAGATTAAATGTGGCCAGATTGTCTGAGAAGTTGTCTTGGCCCAGTTGGATTGGCCTGGGTCATGTTGTGTTCCAACGGAAAGGGTATGCTGTGTACCCTGTCTGTCATGGACTTCCAACTAGTGGGGTCTAAAAGAAGAATCTCTTCCACTAGGGCCTCCACCCGTGGAACATTCTGCCACTGGAGGTAATATCTGCACCCTCCCTTCTGGCCTTCCAGGTTTTGCTGGCTGGCTTGGATCTGTTAGTGCTTCTTTGCCGGAAGTGTGCATATTAGAGAAAAGATTTCACCCCCTTGCTATCCATCACCTTCATTTTAGTTCTTATTTAAGCTTTATTAATTTTAACTATTCTTATATTTACCTTCTTACTATTTTGTAAGTTGCCCAAACTTACAAAAGGCTTACTTTATTGGTGAAATGGGCAGCATAATAAATAAATGAATATATTATAATTTTAAATTCTTTTTCCATTTTTATCTCTTCCATTATTTTTTGTTTATTTTTCTGTATTTCTATCTGGTTTTCTCAGAGACTTCAGGGCATCTCCCCTAATTTTATTCTAACAATAATCTTGTGAATTAGGATGAAATAAGGAGATTGGCTGGCCTGCAATTTTAAAGTTAGTTCTATGTTCAGTCAATTACTTGAATCTGGGTTTTCCTCCTGTTCCAGCTAACATCTTAATCAGTGTGGCATGTTATAGAAGTAAATAATACAGTGTCAAATAGGCTAACCTCAGTGTTACAAATTATTCTGAACTTGATTTTCCTGCCTATTTACTTGCAGCCTGAGAATTTTGAGAGTTTTGGCCACCACATTCCAGTGGATTGCCTATAGCAACTAACACTCCCTGGTAGTGATACTTAGACTCAGGTTTTGACAAAAATAATTGCAAGATTCCTTTGATCTTCATATCTGTAAAAAAGTATCTGCTGGGTAAAAAGGTTAGAGTGGAAATTGATTTCAATGATCTTACCAGACACCCTTTGTTCAAACTCTTCTCTTAATCCATTGACTATCATAGCCCATGACACAACTCCTATAGTAATTGTTAAATTTTTGGATTGTTAGATTGAAAATTCCAAGATCATATTCTCAGTCAACAAAAGATCCACTGAGCCAATTTTTCCTTCCTTCCAATTCTTGTTATCTTGTACTGCAGTGGTTCCTACCTTTTCTTTATGTATCATCAACATTGTCACCAGAGTTGGCAATGTGGAGCCTGCCAGCCTAAGATTTATTATATGTTTTATTTGGTTGTATCTCACCTTTATTATTTTTACAAATAACTCAACGCAGCGAACATATCCAACAGATCTTCCTCGTCCTATTTTCCTCCCAACACCCCTGTGAGATGAGTCGGACTGAGAGAAAGGGACTGGTTCAAGGTCACACAGCTGGCTTTCATTGCTAAGCAGGACTTGAACTCCTACGTTCTAGCCTAATACCTTACCCACTAGACCAAACTGGCTCCAATTATTATGGCTTTATTGTTGTACTAAATAATATTTCCTCAGCTTGGTGTAGAATTTGTTTAAACTTTATCTTTTCCTAATTCAATGCTCTTCAAATCTATTCAATCCTCTAATCCCCTTATTGAAATTATAGGAATTGAAATCTGGTATGACAGGATGGAAGCGGAGGAGTTTAAGACTAGGGAGCAAAAGACAGCAGAGAAAAGCCCTTATCTTTTTATGAAACCAGTATAGTTTCATTTTAATGTCACAGTTGACATTATGTTCTGCCCACTTGGAGTAATCGGTGCTACTTCATGCTTCATATTTAACTTCTAGTTGTATTTGGAACCTTTTCTATTTTCAAGAACTAATTATTACCGGCTTCTCCTTGGCATGAATTAATTATGAGTTTTTTGTATATTATGGACATCATAACTGTATATGGTGAAGCAGTTTGTAAAGTAATTCTTTCTCTGCAAAAGAATAATAGAATAAAAATTGTTTGTTAATAGATAATAATAGGATAATGCATTGTTTGTTTGATTCCTTGTGCATAAAAATCCTTTTCCTGAACTGTAAAGTAAAATAAAATGCATTGTTTGTTTGATTCCTTGTGCATAAAAATGCTTTTCCTGAACTGAATGAAAGGTCTGATGTCCCATATTCTGTACTTTTTATAGATGAATTATAAAGGGAAGCTTTCTAATTGAAGAGTTTGTGTGAATATATGCAGTTTTATTAACCATCAGTTCTAGATTTCATTTATTTATTTGTTTATCCATATCTCACCTTTATTATTTTTACAAATAACTCAAGGTAGTGAACATAACTAATACTCCTTCTTTCTCCTTTATTCTCCACAACAACCACCTTGTGAGGTGAGTTGGGATGAGAGATCACCCAACTGATTTCATAGTCAAGGCGGGACTTGAACCCACAATCTCTTGCTTTCTAGCTTTCTACATTAACTATTAGACCAAACTGATTCTCCAAGAACATTTTTGTTGCATTTCTTAGCCAACTAAAATGTAGACTTTGAATCCATTTTCTCAAAGAGAATAATCAGTACTGTATTACATTAATCATAGTGACTGAATGATAAACTATGAAATAGTAAATGTTGTCTCAGCCTATGGGATGGGGCAGTATTGCAGCCTCCTTTTGTAGAATACATACTACTTAGGACTATTTCTTGAACTCCATTGTTAGTTTTAGAAGATCACTGGATGGTTTTGCCAGTTATTGTCCCACTATCTCATTTCTTTAACAAGCTTATTGTTATGAGAAAAAATAGGAGAATAATGAAGCATTATCATGTTTAAAATGCAATTATTACAATGAATCTTTGATTAAGTCGATTTAAGTGCAATCTATTTCAGGTGCAGAAAACAACATTTTTGCTGAATTTTATGCCCTTTTTATTGCTGTTACCTTTGTATTGTCCCAATGTTTGAATTGCCCTGCCCCTCTGATATTCAGAAAGTGTGCAAAAACCAGGAGACAGTATTTTTATGTTGTTGTTTTTAATTTGAGTTATGGAGATAAAATTGTTTACCACTTAGCGTCAGTTGGAATTGGAACACTTCATAACCCTGTAAATAAACATACAACTAAATTTAACATCATTTTGGTAATGAAGGATATTATTTCATCATTTGCTTAATGATATGATCACCAAATGACGTAAGATGACACAAATGATACTATTTGAGTAATTTGCATAATTATGTTAGGATGAATGATGTACTCTCTGATTTAATAGATAATTGGGAATAATCGACATTCCCTCCCCAATTGGTCCATTAAATCAATAGACTACCATATTTCAGGATTTTAAAAAAATGAAATATGGACATGTAAAGTGAAAAATCCGCTCAAAGGCTACTGCTTACAGTAGATGAAGACATTTGAGGAAATGGAAAATGGAAGAAATGAAGCTTTTTTGTACTTAAATCTGGATCCATTGTAAATAGCATTGTTTAAATTACTGTAAGCCACATCTTACCATATCCTTAAGGTTCAGCATCATTTTGAAATGTTCATTAATAATAACTTATATTATGGGAAAGATGCTTTACACAGCACTGGTTCAAGGCTGCAGTACAGTGTCTTAATTATCCAGATAATCCTGTTTGCTTGTATTTTTAAACTATGAACTGCTAGGTAATTATTCAATTCTTAATAGAAGTCAAATGGCAATGTAAACAATAATTAGGATGTTAGACAGACTAATGCGCTTCAAAGCAAATTGGATTTTTTTTCATACTGTTCAGCATGAAGTCCCATAAAGCTAACAATTTAGTGGCAAGGAAACAAGTTCCATTTTGTTCATATTTTATGGTGTTAACTCTTCATGCCTTGTTTGAGAGAATAACACAGTTTGCCCCAAAGAGGCTGCCTACGCCAGAGCCAAATGTCACTTTAACAATTGGTTCCCTGCTGTTTGCCAATTGGCTGTGCTCTCCCATGGCTCCAGATCCCTTTTTTGTTTGTTTTAGCTCTGCCAGGTCAGAGGTTAAATAGAACACTGATTTCATCCCACAACATTGACAGCAGGTAAATATAGACAAGATTGATGCTTGATCAGCATGCAGTCCATGTTGAAGAGGTAGTGGTATCTTTTCAGGAGAAATATGCTTACTTTAAGAGTTACATCTTCCTACTGGACTCTTCTTTGATTCTGGATCACATCTCCTTGAAAAAGGAGCTCTCCTTCTGTTTGATGCATTCCCCCCCCCCCCCAACATACAGTCTTAGAAATAAACAATATGTTTGTAAAAAACAGAAATATTTTAGAATAATGCACATCCTGTTTAAAATTTCACCTCTTCTTTTCTTTTAAAAAGGATCAGGGATCTGCAATCTGGACCCTAACATCTCCCTCAGTATTATACTTTTAAGATCTGAGTTAAAATACAGAGCAATTAAATTTCACAATAAATGTATTTCCCCTTATCTTCTTTTTTGTCAGTGCAATTATTTTTTCATTTATCTTTTCTCTACCCAAATATTTTCCTCATAGTGGCCTTCCACATAAAGTTGTTGGCTACAGAACCTTTGTTTAGCATGCTGTTAATTTTCTGACTCAGGTCTGAATGATTTGAAGAATTGGTTTTTTATGTTTCACAATCAGAACCTTTAGGAAATATGCTGGTGTTTACTTGCTTCCATTGTTACCGCCAGATTAGTGTTTCCATTGGGGAAGTGGGAGCAAAAAAAAAAAAAGTGAAACAGCCAAAAGATGTATATTTTATTTATTTATTTATTTATATTTCTTCTAAGCATGAAAATATTTTACACAACAAAATTAAAAAATATAGTGCCTCTTTGTGTTCTCTTTCACTAGACTACCAAGCTTGAATGAAAACTAGTTGAAGGAATTAACAAAGTGTATCTTCCCCAGAAAATATAATAATACAATCCCTGAGTAACCCCAGTTGCTGAATGGCATCTTAAATAGAAAAGTTTTATATCAGTTTTAGTAGATAGTCATCAGCATGACCAATGGATTTTGATTTGTTTAAATTATGTTGGTTTCCCATGGAACTCAGCTTCTAATGGCTGTATTTTCATGGCATGGTATGGAAATGATTTGCTGTCCCTTCAAATTGTTTTCTACTTTGTCTAGGTTACACACTGTAGTTTTTCTGTCTCAGAATGGCTTTTTGTCTGTAGCTGAAGAAGATGTTTCTTCTTAGAAACTGGTCCCTTTGAAGTGCCATCCTTTTGGTGATTGACACCATCACAGGGAAATTAGCATGTTAAAGGAAGTGGATCAATACCTTGTCTCCCTTTCCACTTCCTATCTCTCCAAGGCAAGAGAATACTGACACTAGAAGTGTCTGCAGAGGAAGCAATTTTAAGAATGGCATGAATAACAGGATTGCACCTTGGTCAACCTGAGGTTGCTTGATCTACTTCTCAAACTCAAGTACAGTCATTTGCAAATGTATTCAGGAGAATCGACAGGTTTAGGAAGCATAGGCAGTTCATGTAATTATGGAGCCGATTAGAAGGTAACTGTAGGGAGATACCGGAGATCAATACAAGGGCAGAAGTTGACTGAACTACTTCTTAGAAGTTGGAGCACTTAATTTTGTAACATTTAGCATGAGTATGTAAGAGACTTCTCTGAGCTTCTCTTATAGGCATGTAGATATAACCTCTCCCCACCCCCAGTCATTTTATAAAATGTTCAGACAGCAGGATGGATAAATTAACTGCAGTTCTGTAGTACTGTTAGAGCAGTCTTGTTAATTGAGAACAGCTAGAGTTTCCTAATTGTTTTCATTAATACTGCTTTTTTCCACATTTTTATAGAATGTGGTTTTGATAGGACCACTTAGATCAAGTGACAAGCAACATCAAGAGTCTGTGTTGTATTATGGTCTTTACTAGGTGGCTTAGGGCCAGTTATTCCATCTTAGTCCATTTATCTCACATGATTATTGCTGTGGGGATAAAATTAGGCAGTTCTCCCACCCCCCTCCCAATATGTATGTTACTTTTCATTTCCAAAGAAAAGACAATCTTTAATGGGATAAGAAATAAAGCACCATCAATGCTTATAATTGTTTTATTTCATTTTAACTTTGTTTTCTGCCCAGAGTCACTTGTTGAGATCGGTGGCCATATGCATTGGATAAATAAATAAATAGAATGTGAATTTATTGTATTACATTTTTAAGAATATGGAGGATTTGTGGAAGAGTTTTGTGATTCTGTGAAAGTTACAGCAACCTTTCTCTGACGAAATACTTTTCATTTTTTGATTATCAATATGGCACAAGTTTGTTCTTAGAGAATTCTGACCTTGAATGCTGCATTGGCTGTAGACAGTACATTAGATTTTCTGTTTTTACATTCCCATCTGTCAAGCATAGCTGACACTAAGTAACAGAAGTGGGATTCTTTGCATAAATATATTGAAGATGAATAGTATTCCTCAGCTGGCAGGGACCTTTTATTCCCCAACTATTGTGATATTTTAATTGGGAAATCAGTTTGAGTGATAGTTATATTTGGATGCACTTTACCTGAACTGGAAGTATTTCTTCTTGAAAAATATATCCTACTTTTCTTATTTCTGCTGCAACTAAATAGATTTTCACAGAAATAAACATATGTCTAGCTGGCTGTAAAAATGTGGGGTGAAAAAAAATCTAGTTCTGATTAGGGAGAAATAAAATTGAGAAAGATGCAGGTTTTTACTTTTAAAATCCAGTTCAGTTTACAGATGTGAAATAAGTCAATATTTGGGATATATTTATATCCCATTGCAATGTTTTGGCAGCTAAAGAAACTTATAACTTACTGTGACCTATTAATTGTAAATACACAGCAATCAGAGCAGCTGATTATTTATTATTGTACTAATATACCAATATAGTGTTATTAATGTCATACTATATGTTAGTATTATATTATATGGAATATTTTAATGATAAATAATAATAAAAAATTATACGATATATTTCTGTTTCTTTCATTATCAAGGCAGCTTATAACTATTAAAGAATTACAAATGAGAATAAACCCCATTTGGATTTCAAGTACATCATAGTTCATAGTTAATGGTTATCATGAGAAGGCTTACTAAAAATCTCACTTTTGCATAAAGTATGAAGATAGTATGCTAGAAAGTAGAATTTTCCATAGATGAACACAGCCTCTAGCCTCTTGAATTTTTAAGGCCAACAACAACATTTCCACATAATAGTAGGCTGTGTTTTGCAAATACTAATAGTCAAGTGTGTAATGAGAGAGGCAAATGTTTGGATAGTTAAACCATTCAAGCCCATCAAGGACTTTAAAAATTAATACCTATAACTTTCAAGCAATTTACAACTAATGTAGGTCTTTCAATACAGGGATTATATGATCTTTAATGTTACAACCTTCCTGTCATATCTACCACATGTAACTTCTAGACACTTGTCCTCACAGAAAGCACATTGCATAGTTAAAATATAATATAATCAAATCTCATTGGCTTAGGAAAAGTTGCAGCAAGTGCAGTAGATATACTGTAACTGTGAAAATGTTCCTTCACACAGTTATATCTGCAAATCCAGAAGCAATTGATATGTAAGGAACAATCTGGAAAAGAACACTATTCAAAACAGGCTGAATCACAGTTCTAAACTCCAGTTAGTTATTTCCCCAAAACAGTTCTTTCTGTTTTGATTTAAATTTAGCTGATTTACTTTTAGGACTTATTGGTTCTTGTAGTTTAACTCCAAAGTTCCAAAGATCTTCTCCCCCAAATTTCATGAACACATTCAGTATCACCCAAGACATGATGTTTCCTATTGCACCAAACTCTAGTTTCTGTTCTACTACAATCCAGCAGAAAAGATCACATAGACAAACATGGCAGTCTAAAACCATACCATGATCAGTGAGCTTGAAAGCTGATACTATTTCAAGGAGAATTAGCAGGTGTGTACTCAGACATTTTAGTGTCCAGCACATATTTGTCCAAAATATAAATAGAGTTATCCTGAGGTAAAATGGACAGCCTATAAATTAAATAAACAAATGAATAAATAAATACAATTTAAATTCCATATTCTTGCCACAAATATAATTGAAATCAGATCATGTAATCTTGCTTCATCTGAAGCGAGATTAGTATTACACCTTCTCCATAATTATCCAGGCTTACTGTTAAGAAAGAATATAAACAATTTTAAGTCTGAAAAGAGACAATTATCATGGACCATAGTCACACGACCTATTTCATTAATTTAATCAGGGTGGGGGAGGTCAGAATCAAGGAAGTGCATGGCCAGTTGATATACCTTCAGATATCTTCAAATCTACAAGCTAAAAAGGATCCAGCAGAAGAATCCAAATTAAAATGGATCCTGCTGGCTGTAGTGAATGATATAAAGAAATCAAAATGAACTAAATTTTGTTCTGGTTGCCACCAATTCTCCCTTAACATTTGAAAAGAATAGAATCATATAATATGGCTGTTCTGTTTGCAATGAGCCTTTAAATGTACTTTGAGATATGCTTCATCCCAAGCACATACCAACCCATCCTGAAAATTTCTCCATTTGTGTTTTAGGTTGCATTTCATACATTTATTGTCCTCATATTGATTGAATCAATTAATTTGGTTTGCAGGAGATGAGAAGGTACTTTGAAGTAACAGTATCAGTTATCTTGGCTGTTGTGTAATCCAGAGATTTACCAGGTTATTTATAATATCTCTGAAAGATAATTCTTAAAACTCTAGTAATGATCCTGAGACTTCCCAGAATAGCAGTGGGATCAAATTATAACTTCTGTGTGCAAATCTTCTTTGTACTCAAGAGGAGCTGAATAAATCCTTATTCTTGCCTCTAAGTAAAAATAGAAAAATATCTAATTATAACCCTGAAAGTTTGGAAAATTAAATTCATTATTCCCAACAAGTAATTATATTGTGTAGAATAAACATTACACAGGATGTTCCTGTGAGGAAAACAAAATAGTTAAAGATCTACATATTCATATAATTTGTATATATTCCAATGATAGAATTAATATTGCATGGCCGATCAAAATATATTTTAAATTTATCTTAATCATATTTATCTTGCATACTGAAAGGATTCTATCTATCTATATATATTTAAATATATGCTTAAGTACAAATTTATTTAGAGAATTTCCTCAGAATTGTTGTGTGAAGATAAACAAGGTAATGTGACCACAGCTTATAACATAGTTTTTCTACTTCAGGGGTGTCTCAAGGCCCGAAGGCCAGATTTGGCCCACCGGGTGCTTAGATCTGGCCTGTGGGGCTACCGTGGAAATACCAAAGAAAATCCTGCAGTGCACCTGTCAGCAAAAACAGAGCCCAGGAGAGCCATATGTGGCCACCCTTGGCTCTGTTTTCAGCACACCGCCCTTCCTCACTCTGTTTTCAGCCGCAACAACCTCCTGCAGCTGTCTGCCAGCTTAAACAGAGCCCGGGAGGGCTAGCAAATCAAACTTTTCATGAGCATGCAAAGACAAAGAAGTTAAGACGGGAAGAGAGCAAGGAAGGAAAAATAAAGAAAGAGGGGAAGCAGAACCAAGGAGTATGAAGAGGGATGGAAAAAGGAAAGGAAAGGAGTGGGAAGAAAGGAAGGAAGGAGATTATAATGAGAGTGAGGGTCTGAGGAAAGTCCAGCTTTAGCAGTTGGCCACCACAGATGCTCCTGACACAAGTGACATTGAACTGGACACACCATCCTGGCCATGCCCCCCCCCCCAAGGTCAAACACAACCCTAATGCAGCTCTCAATGAAATCTATTTACTCAAAATATTATTATGACTCAATGGCATCAAGTCTGATTGATTTGGCTTCAAGTCTGATTGATTGCTTTAATTTTTAAAACAAAATCTTATATTAATAAAATATAAAGTTCAGAGTGGATATTTCTGATCTAACTGTAAAACATAACATGTCTTCTGCATAGAGTTGTAACATATACTCTTTTTCCACAAAAGTTCAATTGATGTCTTCAGAATTTCTGATTATGTTTTCAAGCTCAGTTTAAATGAAGAGACAAAGAGGACATCCTTGGTATATACCCCAATTTAAATTGAACCTAGGAGAGGGTATACCATTAAAGAATAACCCATGATTTATGACTTGGTTAAAACACATCGATTAAAATTACAAAACTTTGGGGTAAAAGTCAGACTGTGTTCAAAATTTCTAAGAAAGCTATATTTTCATAAGTTTGACAGCTTTTAAGAAATCTATCTGGAGCTGGCAGTCAGAAGATGAACTGTAATGAATTAGGGAAGGTAGTTGTTAAAGTCTTAATCTCTTTATTTAAAGAAATATTTCTTTAAATAGAATACATAGTAGGATTGTTGCCTGGTTCAGGAATAACTATATTTATTTCATAACAGTTTAAAGGTAGGATTTATTTGAAAGAGCTTTGCTATGTAGTAAAATGGGAGATAAAATAAGAGCTAAAAAAAATCAATGTACTTCTTGTAGCAGTTCACTGAAAACCATCAGGTCCAGGTGAGTAATTATTTAAAGGAGGTTGCTTTCTACTGATTGCTCATCAGTTATAGTCTTGGCCATAAATCTTAGCTTAAGAAACTGATTAGGAATGTTATATGTGTGGGCTAAATGTTAATGTTTTTAAAAAGTCACATACTCATACAAATAGAGATAGGCAATACAAGTTAATCTGCAAAATAAATAATGTAATATGGAAATAACAAGTAATTGAAGAATATAGTTTGGATTTTGTACTCCAAAAGGAATTCCAAATTTAATCTCAGTCATCTCCAACTACTCTTTTTCTTCAATGCAATTAGGTCAACTTTTCAGAGATTGCTTAATCAGGCCTCTGCAGTTTTCTTGGCAAGGCTTTTCAGAAGTAGATTGCCATTGGCTCCTTCCTAAGGCTGAGAGAAAGTAACTAGCCTAAGGTCACACAGCTCACTTTATGCTTAAGGCAGGACTAGAACTCATGGCCACCCAATTTTTAAACTGATATCTTTACTACATCAGACTGGTTTTATTATATGGTATACTTAATATAAAAACATCATTTCAGAAAATTTATGATTTGATCACGCATCCAAACAACAACTTCTCCAATAATTAAAATACAAAGACTCACTATTTCAGCTAACAAGTCAACTAGCAATTAAACTATTATCAGGATGATATTATTATGGGGTTCCAGAGAATGTTGAAAGTCATGTGATTGTAGTTATTTTGGTCAGAATTTCCTGTATATATCAAATTCCTGTGTGTACCCAATTCCCATGTGTGCTAAATTCAGAACCCTCCAAAGTGATTATAAAAAATTGGATGCTGTAGTCATATCCATAAAGAAAGTACCTGATTGGGAGAGTCTTTCCTGTAAAAATTATTGGCAGTATTGTAACAGAAAGACAACTACTGATTAATAACATGCTCAAGTAGATACAGGATTACCATTCTGAATCTTTGGAGATCAGAATTTCGAATGTCCCTTTAATAACTTTGCAGATATATCTTTAAGAAATATAACCAAGGTATAAGACTTATCAAAAGCAACTCTCATTAGCTCCTTCCCCCAAGAGGCTGATTTCTGGGTAGATGTCTCTAAATATGCATTATCACATTCTTAAAACAAATGGATCAGTTTTGAAGGTTTATGTATTTGCTATAGTTTCTCTAATAACATTTTTTGTGATTACTTTGCCAGGAGGGTAATAAATCAATAGGATTTATATTATTTTCTTCACTGAAAAATTTAAAAATGTAAGTTTATTCATGTGCAACATTAATTCTGTTTTAACTTTTGTTCTTCCAAATTCAGATACAGTTGTGTCAGTTTGCAACACTTCTTTCTTTATGTAATCGGTTTATGTAATCAGTAATGCTCATCAAATTTTTTCTGGTAGCTGATCTTCTATGTTGATTATTTCTCAATATTGCTCAAAATTTATGTGCAGTTTGAAAAGCTGATAAAATATGTACAAATTACACCATCTATATTTTTAGATACATGGCTGAAAATAGCATGTAAGTACATTTTCATGTTAATCTATGCACTTGGAAGATGTCAGACTGTTAAATAATAGTAAAATTAATTAATTAATCTGGAAGAAGCTGAAATGCCTTCTTAATTAAGAAGGAGGTAGACATTTTGGTTTCCTGAGCAAAGTTAAAGTTTGTACATTGGACTAATACACCTGTTGCATCACATTACTTGCTACTAAAATAATTGTTTACTGTATTATCCAAGATGTGTAGTTTTGGGATTTCATATCTTTGTGATATGTTTATCAAAGAAAAAAAATATTAAGGCATAGAAGAGGAAAAGAAAGATGGTAATCTTTTTTTCTAATATTAGCTGCCTACTAATCGGCTTCTTCCTTAAAGCCATCAATCACAAATGCATGTAATATTCAGTGAGAAAAATGGCTGAGATATAATCTACAAAGCTTTTAAACAGGGTGCTTTATTTCACAAACTGTACATGGCTTTCTTTTTTTCTAGCCCAAAGCCTAAATAGCTTCTTAAAGTTCAAAGTGAGTACAGGGTCTTGCCTGGTCACTAGCAGATAATTCTTGTTCACAATAGGTGATCAGGCAAGCAGCTAATTGTAAACTTAAAATAAACCATTAGTTGCAATTCTTTCCTATGCTGTGAAAGGCATTAATGGTTTTATGAAGGTTATAAAACAGTGGATAATCTGTAATGTTCTTTGGAAAATCTCATTTCCGCATCTTGGATCCCAGAAGGCCTACAGGATTAAATATTATTGTAATCAGGTTGAATTCCAGCAGAGGTAAAAAAGAAGCCAAGGACTTAGAAAAGGAAAAAAATATCTTTGCATGTATGAAGTAACAATGGGAGTGGCAGACTCCTTGTCGTAGACAGATACTGAAGAAATTTTCAAATAGAACGGATTTCAGAGGGAAAGGTGCTTTAATCAGAGGTTATCATATTTTCTTAAGCCATATGATAGTAAATTCCTTTAAGTCTTCAGTTAAAAAAAGAATTGCAGCTTTAATGCTGCTGAAAATATGTCAGGTAAGTCCTTTAGTTGTACTGCAGACAAAACAAAAAGAAAAATTTTATGGCACAGTCCTAAACATACCTGTTCAGAAGCAAGTCTATTACATACCATGGAGTTTTCTATCACATGAATGCACATTTTGTAAGAGTAAATGTACAGAATATACTAGGGAATATTTGCATGTAAATACAAATTTGAATGGCATTTGGATGTCTTTTTTTATTCCAATTAACCCTTGTATTTCTTGTCTTTTCCCTACTTTTTCCTACAAATTTGCTAATTATAATCATAAAATTTGTGAGATTCTGCTTGCTGATTGTAGCCTCAAGGAAGGAAAAACCTTTTATTCTGTTCAGGAAATATTGATTAGTTCTTGAAGTCCATAGTACCATGAGTACAGCTTCATCCAGGGCTGTTAAACCCATGGCCCACGGGCAGGATGAGTCATGTGCTCGCCACGCCCACACCCAGTTTAGTAAAGGGAGAAAAAAGTCACATCATGTGATGATACCATGACGACACGAGTTTGACACCCCTGATCTACAGCTTCATAAATAACATGCATTTTTATTACTTCTCTTCTCAGTCTTCAGCTTTCATGGTTGTATATTACTGACCATTGTTTTAACTACTCTGATCTTGTAAAAACATTTAATCAACCAGTCTTGGAAATGTGATGCTGGTTAAGAAGATCTTTGATCTGATATACAAGGCTTTCTTCTGCTGAATGTCTCTTAACCAAGCAAGCAATTAAATGAAAAAAAATATGGCTTATATAAACAGGGTCTGAATGTATTGAGTTATTTTTTTGTCTGCTTTAGTCAATTGTTATATGCTAGTCCTGCTTTTGTTTACAGAAGTAGAGGTCAGATTGATTAAAAAAGAAACATTTAATTTTGTTATCCTCCATAAATAGGAACTGTTATAGAAATAAAAGCCTGGGATATTATGTTAAGCCTTAAATTTAGCACATTCGTGTTTCTGAGAAACCCTGATATTTTATATGAGAATTCAGTTTCAAAAATAGTGACACACACATAGTACGTGCATACACATTTACATATATACATAGGGAATAGAAGGGGAACTTACCAAATTTGCAGATGATACTAAGCTGGCAGGAATAGCTAACACCCAAGGTGATAGGCAAAAGATCCAGATGGATCTTGACAGACTAGAACACTGGGCCGTATCTAACAAAATGAAATTCAACGTAGAAAAAAGTAAAGTCCTACACTTAGGCAAGAAAACCAAAAGTACACATATAGACTGGGTAAAACCAGGCTCAATAGCAGTAACTGTGAGAGGGATCTTGGAGTCTTAATGGACAACCAACTAAATATGACCCAGCAGTGTGCAGCCGCTGCCAAAAAAAGCTAATGTAATCCTAAATTGTATTAACAGAGGGATACAATCAAGATCAAGAGAGGTACTAATGCCACTCTATAAAGCCTTAATAAGACACACCTAGAGTACTGCATCCAGTTTTACTCACCACACTATTAAAAAGATGTTGAGACTCTAGAAAAAGTACCAAGAAGAGAAATCAGGATGATTAGGGGACTAAAACATACGAAGAATGGTTACAGGAACTGGGCTTGGCTAGTCTAGTAAAGAGAAGGACCAGGGGAGACATGATAGCAGTCTTCCAATATTTCACGGGCTGCCACAGAGAAGAAAGGGTCAAGCTATTTTCTTTTCTTTTTTTTTTGAAAATTTTATTTGGGTTTTCACAAAAACAAAATACAAATAAAACATCTTTTTTGAAAATAGCATGGTCCCAGGTTATCACTTCTTCATACAGACACAAAACTCAATTTCATACTCATTTTTATATTCTATTCCATATCTTATTACCATTTTATATTTTCTACATAGTTTTTAATGAAGAAAAAAATAAGACAATTTTGAAAAATCAGATTAAAAGAAGTATACCTTTTGCAGATTCTAATATCTATGTAGTTAGTGACCTTTGATTTTGTAATTCTGTAATTTCCATAAATACATTTTCAACAATAGGGAGCTATTGTATGATTGGTTGTACAGTCAGCCAGACGGTTATACTAGTTGGCATTTTTGTCCACTTATCAACCCCTTCCTAAGGACCTGGAATAGACAGGTGTTGTTCAATGGTTTTAAAGGTAGCATCACAGGATGCAAGCTGTTTAAAGTAAAGCTGCCTTTTGCAATTGACATGGTGATTTTTGACAATGCGATTCTCTCCAGATATTTTGGTATTGCATTCAAGGCACCAATTACTATTGCTACTATCTTTGCTTTCCTTTTCCAAATTGTTTTACTTCTATTTGCAGATCTCCATATTTTGTGATTTTTTTTTACTTCAGTTCTTTCTCTTCTGTTGTCTCTCTTCTGCAGTGTCCTCTTTCCAGACTTTTTTGTTTTCCTCATCCACATTTTTATTAACATTATGAAAAGAACATTGAAAAGAACATTGAAAAGAACATTGTCAGCTAATTTCTATCAGTTTTATTCTGAATCTAGAAATGTTCTGCAACCCCATGTGTTCATTTTCTTCTTTTCATCCATGTAATCCATTACCAAAGCTCAATTCTTTTGTAAAGCCTTTGCAAAAGTCTATTTTGCTTCACATCTTTTTCTTAAAACATTACATATAATCTCAGAAAATAATATCAACTGCACAATTACACCTTCTCTGTTTGTCTGCTGACTTCCTTTCCTTTCTTCTGATATTTTAAGCCCATATAGCTTTGGGGATTTCTTTTTAAAATTTTAAAATATACTACACCAACTGTTAGGAATATTGAATGAATTACAACAAAAGGTTGGAAAAGGGCCCTCGTACTCCTTTTGAAATGTCAGAATCTCATTGTAGAAACAAAGCCATCATATTGTTATAATTCTTATCATAGATTCCTGAAGGTCACATGACACAGAAGAATCTTCTGTGCATTAAAGAGTGATTGCATTCACTTACATTGGCGCTGAGAGATATTCTACATCTTCTGAAATGATTCAATAACCAGGCAGTGGATAAATCCATTTAGAAGCAAATCTAACTGATGCTTAATTTCTGGAAAAATATGGATGGATTTATAAGTACCATTTTTTTCTCTTACAGATTTGTAAGGAGAAGCTGATTGAATTTAGTATGATCATTGGAATTCTGCATTAAAAATACATTAAATATAGCGTAGAATAAAATGAATATATGTGTACCATAGAATGGAGGTGTATGTTTTAAATATATAGGTTAAAGGAGAAAAAGCTCATTTGTTTTAAAAGAGTTAAATAGAATATTTGCTACCTTTGACTCATTCAGGAGGGGAAGGATTTTCATCTCTCCTACTTTATTATTTTGCAGCATAAAATCCTAATTGGATTAATAAAAATGCAAATTGCTTCCTGCCACAAAGAACTTTGCATCCTAAGCCTGTACCTACTCAAATCAGATTTATCATTTGGGGATTTAGGAGAACAGAATCTTAGTTTAGAAGAATCTGTACCTCAAATTAATATTCTATATAAATGCTGAACTAAGTTTATCACTCGGTGAAAGATTTAGGACAAACTGCTGCTTTATTCCCACTGGAGAAGACAGACAAGACTGGTGATTGATACTGAAAAAGTATCTAGTTAATTTCCGTAGTGCCTGCTTACCTTGAAAATTAAAACTGATCTGAAACTTCTTAAGGCATTTGGGGCATGGAGTAGATTGTTAAATCTCAATCCATCAGTTTGTTTCATCTTTCAAGAGCACCATTCAACTCTCACTGTGCCAACTGAATGGTATTTGAAATTCACCTCTCAAATACACTGAATTGTTTTCTTTACTCTGTGAAACCCTCTTTCTTGAAAGAACACACATTGCTTGAGTTTGTGAAGAATCAATCAATGATTTGCATTTCAAAAGACCTAAGAGGTATTTCCCAGTTAATACACTCCACAATTTCTCAAGTTCACTACTAATACCTTTTATTTGTAGACTAAAGACTTTGTTCCTGAGCCCAGTGATTAAAATGGGTTTTTAATATTTTTGTCTGATTAAAAACTATTGTGTAAGTGGGCTTCAGTAGGCAAGAAGCAGACCAGCATAGCTACAACAGCATTTATTAACTCAAAACTGGACTAAGGTATAGCAGGCAAATGCCTGTAATTTATACTCTAGGCCCACAGGGCCTTAACCAGTCATAATACTTGAAAAAGCCTACCCAAATATAAATGTTCTAAGTTTTTCCCCAAAACTGTTGGAGTTAACAGTTAGGGTCATCTAAAGTTTAGTTTCACTTTAGCAGGGCTTAACATACATACATACATACATACATACATACATACATACATAATACATAATATCACTCCCCCCTAGGATAGTTCTTACCCTCAGTCTGTTCAATATTTATAGTCTTTGAGATAGGTTTTGGGCCCATGGATCCTGGTGGGCTGCCATAATGTTACTGGTGAATCCTGTTCAAGTGGAGTATTATCCATCTCCAATTGGACAGAGTCATTTTGGTCGCCTGTGAGAGGTGGAGACTCTACTGCCGTTGGTATCTCCATTTCTCAGGAAGTGGCCATGGGCGGTGTAGGCAAATTCAGATGAAAACAGTTCCCTAGTGGGTCTGATAACACCCCAGGCTTCTCACCTGGAACTGGCCCAGTGTCATGCTCCTGTCGGAATCTGATTCTGAGGGGTAGGCCAAGCAGTTGACAGGGAGTGGAAGTGTGGCTTCATTGGCTGTGGAAGAAACTGGGGAAGGACAGAGTCCGGCTGGGCAGAGCAGGGCAGAGGTAGAGCAAGGCAGAGGGAATTCAGAGGAAGATCCAGGCCCTTCATTCTAGGGCACGCAGGGAGGAACGGAGAAGGGAGCAACGTTAGTTGCGTGGCTTATGGGGGAGGAAAGGGCCCTGATTCTCTTCATTAGCTGCAGCTGGAACACAGTGTTTAAAAAGGAAGTTTGCGCACAGCAACTTGTTGGAAACAAATCATGTATTATCTTGTTTTGTCGAGGCTTATCTGGGCTCCTGGCATCTTTTCCAATTGTGTGTTTTGTTGGCCTTTGAAGTCTTCAATTTCTTATCCTGCCCTGTCTAGTTAATTGCTGCAGCGTGGTTTGTGTGAATTTTTATTTACAGTTTATATGTACTTTGTTTTTGGACTGAATTTCCTCCACTTAAAGACTGTTCTTGGGAGAGATTTTTCTCCAGCCAAAGGTAACTGGACGTTGGAGATATTAAAGGGACTTTTTTTACTTATGTGACTGTGTTGTCTTTGTGTCATGCCCCAGGTCATCAAACCGGCCTGCTGATACTGTAACTGATCAATGTGGCATCTGACTGTACAATAATTCTCCAGAATAACCTCATATGACAAGGGGCCCATTACCTTAGTTACCCTAGCTGCCACCCAAGGTGCCCCACTCCCATACTTCCTGGCCCAGACCAATTCACCTGGCTGTAAGTCCCTGGGAGGTGTTGGCTGAGCTGTCTCTGCCACTACTCTGTCTGGGTGACGTCAGTTGAACTTTGTGGTGAGCCAGTGGCCCCACCTCAGCTTCGCTTGGCTGTGACCTGTTGCTGTACTGGGAGATGTGTATTAACACAGAAAGAAGTTCGCCAGGTGGTGATTTCAGTCCCCAGTTGTCATATGCTTGAGTGCCTCCATTGTGATCCTAATCATTCTTTTGCCCTGACCATTGATGGTGGGGTGAAATAGAGTGGATGTTACATGCCGAATCATGTTGGCATTGAAGAAAGATTGAAACTCTTCTGCCGTGAATTGTGTCCCTTTGTTGGACACGATCACATATGGCAGAACATGTGTGGCGAACAGCCAGTGCAACTCTTGGATGACCCTGGTCATTGTCATCGATGACACCAGTGCCACTTCCAACCACTTGGAATAACTGTCAACTACTATCAGGAACATCTGCCCCTGGAAAGGGCCCACAAAGTCAATGTGCATGCGAGACTATGGGATGTGCATGGTTTTTCAGCAGTGCACTGCTGCTTTTTTTTTTTAAACAAATTTTATTAATTTTAAAGACAAACAAACCATCATTAACCATTAATACATGAACCTCTTTCCATTATAAATTTTACAAGTCAAATAAAACATTATTTTATACAATATAATTCTATTTTAGACCATTTCCATATGAGCATACAAATATCTTTTATCCAATTTCTCTTTATTACTCTTTACTCTTATCCAATTTCACTATTATTATTTTTCTCTATATTTATCCAATTTATAATTATCATCTATTTCTCTCTGACTTGGTTACCATTATTCTCATTCTATATTCCTGCAAGGTTTTATTAATTCTCCCACATACATAAACACACAAAACACAAAAATATAAAAGATCTTTTAGGAAAGTAACTTGGCCCCAGAAACCTCTCTCTACATGGACTTCAATTATATTCATGCTCATCTTACATGCCATTACCTATTTTATTTACCATTCTATATCTTCTAAATTAGCTTCTCCACACATTTCACTCTTCTTAATTCTATCTTATTTAATCCATTTTAATTTAAGTCATTATATTTGTATCTTTTGTCCATTCTTTATTATCCATTTGTCTCATTCCCTATAGTAAAAAGAAGAGTTTCTCCTGAAATCACTAATCAGAGTATGATGCCTTTCTATCATCCCCCTAAATTAACATTTAAAATAACACCTAATACCCAATATGATTCTGCTTGGTATATTCTATCTACTAATTTTTAAAAAGAAAAATAATAAATCCAAAATGATTAAATACATTACTAAACATTTCAATATTTTAATCTCTTATTAACTCTTAAACCATTCTAATTTTCTATTTCTAATACAAATGCTACAGTACCATCTTATGTACCTTGCAGAATCTTTTTTTTAAACAAATTATACATTACCCTTTGTCCCTAAAAAAAAAAAATTCCTCTTTTCCCATCTGGTTTCAAAGCTTTGTGGCTTTTCTCCACCTTTTCCCTTTCTTTCTTCTCCCACCAGGCCTTTCTACCCCTGCTTCTCCTAGCCTCTGCCTTGTTAGCTTCCCTTCTCTGTTGTGTTCCTTTTTTCTTTTGTTTTCTAGCATTATATTGATTTTGCATCTTATTTTTCTCTTTCTTGGGTGTTTTTTTAAATCTTAAGTCCTTCATTTTCCTTCCTCTCTTTCTCCTCTCTTTCTTAATTAAATTTTGAGATTCATCAAAGATGGCTTCTTCTTCTTCTTCTTCTTCTTCTTCTTCTTCTTCTTCTTCTTCTTCTTCTTCTTCTTCTTCTTCTTCTTCTTCTTCTTCTTCTTCTTCTTCTTCTTCTTCTTCTTCTTCCTCCTCCTCCTCCTCCTCCTCCTCCATCTGTTGTTGTGTTTGTTGATAAATAGCAAGCGCCATTTCTAAAAAGAGAAAAGCTTCCTTTACAGCGTCCTTACCATCTCTTTTTGTTTGTTCATATTCTTTTCTCAGTTCCTCAACGGAAAAAGCCATTATAAATCTTTTCTTTTCTTTTTTTCCTCTTTCTTCTTACAACAACCAAGATGTTTCAAAAGTTAAAACAGTCCCAAAATCCCAAAGTCACCACTCAGTCCAAGCCAAAACAAAGTTCTCACTTTCTCTTCCTGGGGTAATATCAATCAAAAAAAAGACCAAATCTTTATTTTAAAGCCTTATTGCCATATTTTTCAGTCTTCAAATCCTTAAGGCATCTCCTCCAACAAGATCTTAATTAATATATATATATATATATATATATATATATATATATATATATATATATATATATATATATATATATATATATATATATATATATATATTGTCCTCTCCTTCCCACTTATCACAGAAAGCAAGTTTTAACTTTCTATAAAAAGACAGGTTTCTCAATATCCATTTGTTGATTCCATAGGGAAGGAGAGTAAACTTTCCTTTCAGCACCTCAAAATTACCGCTTATAGTTCTCTTCTGGAAAGTATCATTCAGAAAGCCATAATTTTCAGGATGTTAAATATGTCTTAAAGTCCTGGGTCAGCCAAGAAAAACTTTCACTTAAAAAAACCTTTCTCCTCTTCCTCCTGCACATTTTTACCCAGCTGCCGGCTTCTTTGTGGCGGCCATTATGGACCGCCGCTGCACCGTCTTGAGAAAAGGGGGTTTTGCCGGCCGGGGAGGGGGTCTGCAACACCCCCAAACCCCTCTCCGGATCCCCCCTGTCTTCAGCCACCCCTGCAGGGCAGCCTTAGCCTCCAAACCCATCCGGATCGGAGGCACCAAAACGGCTAGCACCGCAGGGATCGCGCAGTATCGCGAATCCCTGCCGCTAGCGAAGCCGACAAACCGGAAGTCCCAGCAGTGCACTGCTGCTTGTGGCATCTCCAGTTGGGTTTCTTGGCAGGCCTGGCAACTTCTTACTTGATTCTCAATAACTTTGTTCAGGCCTGGCCACCACAAGTAGCTCCTGACTAGTGCCTTCATCTGAAGAATTCCTGGGTGCCCCTTGTGTAGGGAATCCAGCACCTTGGAGTGAAGCCTGGGTGGAATGAAGATTCTGCTGCCCCACAGCAGAATCTTTCCTTGTGTCCTTTGTGGGCTGACTTCATTTTTCTGAAAAGCTGGAATTCAGGGTCTGGCTGGACCTCTGGCCATCCCCTTAACATCCCCAGCTGAGAACTTGGCTAAGCATTCTGGCCATGGTGGTTTCAGCTGCAACATCTCCTGTATGTAGGGGTACTTCAGGCAGGTCCTGGATTGCCAGAATACACCAAGCTGGGGCTGGATCCAGCTCAGTCTGCAGTAGAGGTAGTAGGCTCATGAGTCAGCATGGCTCATTTCCTTGCCCGGCTTGTGTACTAGCCAGTACGAGTATGCAGCCATAAAATGGACCATCATAGCATTTACAGCGACAGGATCTGTGGTGTCTGTTTGTCAGCTGTGAAGAGACCAAGCAGAGGTTTGTTGTCTGTAAAGATGGTGAAAGTTCATCCATATAAGAAGTCGTGGAACTTCTTCATGCCAGCCACTATGGCAAAGGCTTCCTTGACTATCTATAGTTTTTTTAATCCAATGATAAAGTTCTAGAAGAATATGAGATGTGGGCCTCTCTACCATCTGGCATCTTGTGGCTTAGTACTGCCCCAATGCCGTATAGTGAAGTGTCTAGTGTTACTGGTAGGGTTTCATTGAAATGAGCTAGGATGGAGTCCAAGGATAGCAATTATCTTACCACCTTGAATGCTTTGTCTTGGCTGTTTGACCAGACCCAGGGTGCCCTTTTGTCCAGTAGGTGGTGTGGCGGTTCTGCCAGGGTAGCCTTATGTTGTAAGGAGTGGTAAAAATTGAGCAAGTCCAGAAATGCTTGAATCTTTCCCTTGGATTTTGGTGTGGGGACTTGCTGAATTGCCTTTAGCTTTGCTTCAGATGGGTGGATTCTGGCAGTGGTCGATGTGGAAACCCAGGAATTATGTGGATTCCATGCCAATCTGGCACTTTTCCTTTTTGAGTTTTAGGCCTGCTTCATTGAAATGTTGGAGTACTGCACAGAGATGTTCCATAAGGACTGCCCCATGATCAGGATGTCAAAGTATGGGCAGACACTCGGAATGTCCTTCAGCGTTCGTTCCATAATACTTTGGAACAACCCTGGTGCTACGATTACCCCAAACTGCAAGCGGCGCACTCGGAATGCACTTCTGTGGGTGACTATTGTTTGTGCTTCTGTGGTAGCATTGTCTACCGGTAGCTGCTGGTAGGCCTGGGTGAGGTCTAGCTTAGTAAAGATCCGGCCTCCCTGGAGCAGGTGAGGATGTGGCTTACCACTGATGCAGGGTAAGCATGCTGGTGTAGTGCTTGTTTGTGGTGCATTTGTAGTATGTGCAGATGCAAACGTTCCTATTAGACTTAACTAGGGTCACTATGGGAGTCTCCCACTGGCTACAGTCCACAAGTTGGAGAGTTCCCTGCCAAACCAGCTTGTCTAGTTCCGCATTAATTTTAGGCTTCAATGCAAAGGTAACCCTGCACGGTTTTAATTGGATTGCAGTTACTGCTGGATCGAGCTTGAGTGACATGAATGCTCCTATGTATTGTCCCAGCTCAGTGCTGAATATGTCAGCATATTGTTGGCATACTGCTGCTAGATCGGCTATTTGGGTTCGATGGATGCCTATCCCCTGATGCCCATGGCTTCGAACCAGTCCACACCTATGAGGCTGGTTCATGGCCCCTCTAAAACCATTATGCTGAGAAGATCCTTGAACTCTCTGATTTGTACTCCAATGCTAGCCTCACCTCTTACTGGAAGACAGTGACTCTAGAAGTCTGTGAGCACTAAGCTCAATGATTTGAGCAGGACCCACCATCAGCTATGTTTGCAAATGTGTTAAAAAGTCATGGAGGAGATAATGCACAGGGCCAATCCAGTATTAAGGTCCATGGAGCATGGGATCCTTTGCAGTTTTAGTTGGATTCTTATTTTTTCTTTGATGGGGCATTGGGCCCATGTGTGTTGGATGCTATGCCTTCTTGAGCAATGTTCAACTCTTTTCTGTCTTGGGGGCCATTTTCCCTTGTGCTGCTGCATGGTAGGTTTCGTTTCCCACTGACAACCTCTGCAAACTCTGGCAATGTGCCCTTGCTTTCTACAGGCACAGAACTCTGCTGTTTGGAATCTGCACTCTGCTCTTTCATGCAATCCCTTGCAGCTTGTGCAGCTCTGTGGGGGAGTTGCTTGCTCTGTGGAGCGTGGCTGTCTGGGTGGCCCTCTCCACAAGCAATAGATTTCTTCACTCTCACTGATCTCCCCCGAGCCTTCTTAGGCCTCTTGGTGGATCGCTGAGGGGCTGCTGTGTGTTTTTGGTGACCAGAGAGTCTTCATGGCCCCTCCGGCAGCCTCATCTGCCATGACTTCCTTCAATGCATTTTGGAAACTCAGTTTTTCCATGGCGAATAGGCACTGCTGTAATTCACATTTGTAGGCAGCAAACGAGCCTGTTTCTGAGACTGTCTTCCAGATCAGGGAACTCACATTGGCACAAAGCTTGGCGAAGGGATGCCACAAACTCTGCTGCAGATTCCCCAGACCATTGTTCATGTTGCTTGAATGCATAGCGCAGGGCGATGACCCAGAGTTTAGGCTCAAAATGTTTCCTTAATTTTTTCTTGAGGTCTGTGTAGGCCAGTCTCTACACTTCCCGGTGCTATCAAACGTGGCTTGTCTGCAGACACATAGTATGGTTTCTGCCTTCAGGCTGTCGTCCATGACATGGTTAGCCTGGAGATACTTATTCACTTGGGAAATGTATGAGCTTCACTGCTCTGGGTGAACTCATTGATACTTCCCAGTTTAACCATTTTGAGAAGGCCCTTGTGGTATTGTGGCCTGCCAGCGGCCAGTGGAGCTGGCAGCAGATTTGGACAGTGAGGAGATTGGGGAGGAACATGGGCCAGTCCTGGAGTCTGGGGAAGGCTCTGATGAGTGCTCTATGTCAGAGGTAGAGATGGGGCTAGGGTTGTCTGACAGTTACCAGCTGCCTTCAGAGTCGGACATCAGTGAGGCAGAAGGACAGCTGGAACTTCTTTCCAGTGTGTGCATGCGCAGAGCTGCCAGAAGAAGGGAACAGCTAAAAAACAAGGGTTGACTTGGTAATAAAACCACAGGTGGATGATGAATGGCCCCTCCCATAGAGAATAAAAGACGAAACAAAGGGGAGTGGGGTTTTGCAGCAGACAATTAGTTCATTTGAAGATCTGTTCCTGCATTCTTGCCTATTATTGTCTGCTACAGTGAGGCCTCTGAAAGATATCAGCCTGGCACCCCTTCAAGTCTGATAAAGGTCTGTAATTGTGAAATATCTTGAAAGACTGTTGGCCAGGACTTTTCTGGAGAAGAATTCACTGCAAATTAAATAAAAGAGGTTTATCAGGACGAGGAGTCGGCTTCGAGCTGTTGGGAAATCCTAGGTCAGAACATGCAGTGCTGGTTAATGCCTGTACTGCTGCAGCTGGAACTGGGCTGCACTTAGGAGCCCTGGAGATGGATCCCTCAGGTACATCCGTGCCTCCAGTGTGTCTTACTGGCAGGCAAGGCAGGGAGCATGGTCCTACCAAGGCTGTTTACCTGGTCTGACATCCAGTGATTTTAGCGTGTCTCCAGTGTGACTTACTGATAGGCAGGGGTGAGGACTAGTCCAGCCGGGGCTTCTTACCCAGCCTATCAACCAATGATTTCAGTCTCTTGGTTAGCCTCAGGTCTCTCCTCTGCAGCATCCCACCTTCATCACCACTATTGTGTAGTGGGCTTCAGTAGGCAAGAAGCAGACCAGCATAGCTACAACATTTATTGACTCAAAACTTGAACTAAGGAATAGCAGGCATGTGCTTGTAATTCATACTCTAGGCCCACAGGGCCTTAACCAATCATAATACTTGAAAAAGCCCTCCCAAATATGAATGTTCTAAGTTTCCCTACAAAACAGTTGGAGTTAACAGTTAGGGTCAGCTAAAGGTTAGTGTCACTTTAGCAGGGCTTAACATACATAGTCTTATCCAGATGATTTAAGATTAGAAAAAACAATGGAGCACTTCTCTTTTTAAAGAGGCAAGAATATTAAGGAAGCCAAAGCTGTCAGATGGAAAAGGGTATGTACCCATCCTTCAGGTTCCCTTCAGAATGGCATAGATCACATGATAGGTCACAGTAAGGACCGTACATGGGAACTTGGGACAAGGCTAGCACTCATAATGTTAAAATCAGGGTTATTGTAAGGCTGAATGTCCCACAAAAGCCTGTGGGTGCAGCCCTTTCAAATTATAATTTACAGGAGTACGTTCTTATGACAAATAATTGTATTAACTCAAAATACGTTAAAAATAAATCAAGCATTATCTTTTCTCATCCTATAGGCAAAATAATACCTGATCATGTTTATACAACACTCCTTTTAATTATTAATCCTTTTATTTTTTCATAACCGTGGATACCAAATATCTGAATGGGACTTATTAGCCACAGCCATTGGAAATTTTGTTACGGAAAATACACAGGACATAAGGGCTATATTTTATAAACTGAACTCCAGGTCCTTTTGGCTTTAAGGAGAAGGGGAAAAGGCTGTTTTCATTGTCTCTCAGATATTTCAGAATTTACTGTGGATCTACTAATAAGGCATTTCACACCTGGGAGACACTATGCGTTGTTTAATTTGTTTCTCAACCTTAGGAAATTTAAGATGAGAGGACTTTGACTCCTAGAAATCCCGAGCCATCATGCTGACTAAGGGATTCTGTGAGTTGTTTCACCCATATTAAAAACCTTCACCCATGAATCTGTATGACAGGTCAAAAAATGAATGGGATATTAAATCAAACATCTGTATACAGTACAGGGTAGACTACTATGTTTGTAAGAAGGAATCTGTTCCATGGTGGGGGTGATACACCATACATTAAGATAAGGATGCTTTGTGGGAGAGGAGTGAATGTTGGGAGGCTATATTTATTAAGTATGATAATATATATCTCTGGGTATATTGTATATCATAGTTTTTATTTATTTTCTATTATTATTTTATTTCTATTATTTATTTTCAAAATCAACATGAGATACCAAAAGCTAGAAATAATCATACACAATTCAGAAGTATAGTTTGTGTCTCCATTTAGTGGCATCTACAACAAATCATAATAATATCAGGATGTTTCCTTTTTGCTTCCTCTTAAGGTATTTCACTTTAATTATGAAAATGTAATGGAGTATATATGGCAAACACACACAAATATACACATAGACCTATGTTCAGGAATGTGTGTTTGTGTGTGCTTCATGTGTGCATGAACATAATTGTGCAAACATACAATTGTATTGCCATTGTTGCTGCAGTTTTATTTTTGTTAATTGAATTAAATTTTTGTTAATTGAATTAAAAAATTTTCTAAGTATCAGACTTAGAAAATTCTGTAATTAGATACTTGCAATTACATTCTTTATGTCTTAGGTAAGTGAATAAGTAATATAATTAATCAATTTATATAATCACAAACATTTCATTTGCTGACTGCTCTGTTTGTAGACACTCGTATCCATGTTGGTCAATATTGGTTTCTGTATTAGGGGAAAACACACTGTTTTAGATCAAATAGATACAGTATTATGTATTTTTCAAGTTACATTTTGGTTAAATGTGAAAAAGAATCAAGCAATTTTTTTCCATTTTAAAAATTAAAAATACAGTGCAGCTCTGGTTGATAAAGATGTTATCCTGTATGCATTTTTTTTCATAGGGACTAACATTTACTTTGTTTTGTCATATTTTATAATCTTTAACTTACATTACAGAAACAGAATCATGCACCCACATATGCACATGTGCACCTATCTGCATTTCTGAATTCTTCCATGTGCACTGAAGCAACAAAACATAACCATTTCTTGTTCAGGTTTCCCATTTGTAGCTATTCATCTGCCTTGCTCTGCTTGAGGAGTTTCATTCACACTTCCTTATCGGCTTTACTGACAGCTCTTCTCCTCAATCTCATGTTCACCTTCACTTTCTAAAAGAGAAGGCTGCAAATCAGATTGCATTAATGGAAAATCCCTGGCCTCAGAAAAACAAAACAAAACAGCTTTTTACTATTGACAGAATGGTTGGGTGAAGTGAACGCTAGTGAGATATGCTGGTGTTTGTGTTATATTTTCCTCATCATGAAATACAGGTACAGAACTCTGTAATAGAATTTCAGTGTTCTCTTTTGTTTGTTTAAAGTCCCTGTTGACTATGGTGTTACTGCAAGTTTCAGCAGAATAGTGTTTTGACACAGACAGCTCCATTCTCCCCACATCCAATTTCTTAACTAACCAAAATTGTTAGAGTCTTCCAGTAGATTTTCTAATTAGAGAAAAGCAATCAAAGATATTTAAATTTATACAAAGAGATGTGACCTACTTCAGTGACTACAGCCACATTCCATCACATGAGGGCCACATTTGTTGGTTGTTAATCTTGATATGTTTCTTCACACAGAACTGTTTCCTGCAAGCTTTCTCATTTATTACTTGCTGAGACTGAAAGGCTTGTTATATATGTTTATATATGTTTATTTTAATTAGTTAGCATTAACATATTTCCTCTCCCTTTTTGCCTTCCTCTCTGTAATGCACAACCTACATAAGGGAAATATTACAAATGTTTCACCATTTCTTATAACCTAAGCATTCAGACACATTTTGTTAATTGTCACTTACATCCAACTGTCAGTGTCTGTGACTGTAATTACATTTCTATACATTTGTTCCAATAATAATAATAATAATAATAATAATAATAATAATAATAATAATAATAACAATAACAATAATAACAACAATAACAACAACAACAACAACAACAGCAACAATAGTAGTAGTAGTAGTAGTAGTAGTAGTAGTAGTAGTAGTAGTAGTAGTCCTAGTGGTAATAGTGGTAATGGTAGAAGGAGGAGAAGGAAAATATAGATTATAGAAGAAGACGAAAATAACAGCAACCAAATTCAGGAGATGTTGACAAAGTACCCTTTATGTTATTTTTCTGTCCACCACATCAAGAAAAAAATGTATTTTTTCCCATCCAAGTGGTTACTTAATTAATATTTTGAAAATAATTCTATCTTTATGGGTAACATATACTAGGGAACAATTATGGATTCTATAGTTCTCTGAATTGCAAATGTTGATAGAACTTTCAATTCAAGTATGATAAAGTTAATTCTGAAGTAGAATTTGACTTCTTTATGTTTATTTTCCTGTTAATTAACAAATTGCTATTAAGGTTTATGAAGGCTGTCCTCAAAAACAATTCCTGGGAAATGTTTCAGTTTTTCAGAGCAGTTGGTATATACTTAAGCCTTTTTAACACTTTGTACATGATGGATAGAAGGGCATTTATTTCTGTTTGTTTCTCAGATTATAAATAATTCTAAATGACATATGCATGATAGGTTGGGATCTCACTTTATCCTGCCTTCAGTGAAAATATCCTGAGCCACAGCCATGTCACAAGATGTCTTTTTTTGGGGGGGGAGGAGGTGTTTTATACAACCAAACTGCTTTTATTCATGAATGCCCTTCTTTGTTCTCTCCCTCCCTCCCCCCCTCCAACTTAAAGTAAACTGGGAACCAAAAAGGGACTAATTTCATTTACAGCTAGAATTTGCTTATCACACTGAGACCTCTCAAGTATTATTCTCTGGTGAAGCTTTAAAGCAAACATTCAGGTAATCATGTATTAATGAAGAACAGAGCACATTTAGCAGAATGATGTCATTAAATATTTGTACAGCCAAGCCTCGTTTTATATTAACAAAGGAGAATGGAGTGGTACTGCTGTATATGACTAACTCATGGCAATAGAGGCATTAGCAAAAGCAGAGATAAATCTCCCATTATGAAATACGCTTCACATATATATGATTTATCTCCATCAAGCAAACAGTCCTGAAGAGTATGTTTCTATTGACAATGTACTTGAACCACTAGTGGTTGCTATTTGTTGCAAATTTGCAGAAATGTGAGCTATTTAGAGAAGCTTTTAACAACAGACATAGAACTAATTCATTTCAACACTATTTCTATTCTTTTTGCTGTTTTTTACTTTTCTACCTAACAGGTAGCATTAGTTTATGTTTGTTCATATCAAATGCTATTTTAATTCATGGATTCAAGCAAGAAAAAAGTATGTAAAGTAATCTTGCTGTATGTACCTGATTAGAAAAAAGAGTATTTTAGGAGCTTTGAAAGGGAGCATGGACTTGACTTTTTTTAGGATATAAACATATCAGATTTTCATAACTACAAGCTCACATATTAAAACACCACAGCACCGATCTGAATTAATTTAATTTCAGAATCATTCTTCTGAAGACTATGAATGAAAACTGAATTGCTGCTTTGGGGATTACAGTCATACACTCTTTATTAAGGTTGAATCCATAATTACAAATATAATCTATTTCTGCACACATAAAAGTGAGCATGGGGTTTATATTATTTTAATAAAATAATCTCTGGATTCAAGTACCTGTTTGTTTAAGCTAAAATATAAGTCTGTGTCTAAATTTATTTGAGATAAGTTGATACCATAGTTTCAAAATCAAAAATTTTATATCTTTGCAGAAAATGAAGAGAAGGGAGAAATGTTGGCATAATTTCTTGGAGTTTTCATTCAGCTGACTCATATATTTCTAACTGTTGAACTAAGCAGTCACAAACAAGGTAGCCCAGATAACACTGAGCTATATATCTTGTCAGTGCAAAAAACATCTATTCCCCACAAAGTGAACTTCTTTTGTATTACCACTTGCACTTGATGAAACAAGACTGATCTTGTTACTGTTATTGTATCACCCCCCAAAATATGTGGTAATATGAGGTTTTCAGAATGAACTCCTAGCATGTATCTATTCTTTTTGCTAATGCTAAATGGGGATTCATATTTTTTGACATGCTTTCTTTGGAGCACCCCAAATGCTTCTTCTCTCTTTGTAGCTCCTTCACGATTGGCAGAAGAATTCTCTTGATTGTGTTGCTTATTGGTTATGGCTCACTTCAAAGGTTGATCTTAAGCTGAGAATTTGGGAGTATACAGTTAAGTTAGCATTTTTTTCCTTCTCAGTGTAGTACCAGGTATTCTAGATATTAGTATTATTCCAACAAAAGTAAAGAGAAGATGAGCATGTACTAAAGTAGCAAATGTAACTAACAAAATGCCAGAGTCTTTAATAAAACTTAAGAGTTTAACCAACTGAAAAAATACTCAATCAGGCAATTAATTCACAAAATTATCTACGGGAAGACTTTACTCATAACAGGTAGTCCTTGACTTATAACCGTAATGGAGCCTGAAATTTCCATTATAAGTTGAAGCACCCATGTGATTTTACAGCCTTTTTTAATGCCATTATTATGCAAAAACTACAGTCATAAAGTAAAAGTCATGGTCATTAAGTGAATCGCAGGACATGTATTCTTATGTGCATTTTTTGCTGGAAATTAGCCAAAATGTCTAGTTTCCAGCAAAACATGTCATAAATCATGACATGTGATTGCATGTGATTGTGGAATGTTTGCAATTAACTATACAAATGAGTTAGTTTCCAAGCACCAAAATGCTATCCTGTGATGTCAGGGTGGAGTAACACTGATAAAACTCTGGAAGTGGGTTATAAATACCATATGGAAGGGATCTGTCATAGTTTTGAATGGTCGCTAAGTGACTGAAGCTTAAGTGAGAACTACTTGTACACCAAGAGCCTGGCTGCACAATTGTTATAAAAATATTCATTATCCCGCTTTTCATAAACATTGCTCTTCAAATGGTGAATTCTGTCTTTAACAATATATTGTTTTTTTATATTTTTCAAATTACAGTGAATAAACTTTATTTTATCTGATGATTAAGGCACAGGCACTAGTGTAACAAATTTAATTCTGGCCTTACCAATCTGCCATGCTTCGACATTTCAAAAGCCACCACTATAGAATACATTTGGATCCCACCCACCTATGTAATTAATTATCTAAGCACTGGAAATTTCTTACTGTTAATTGGTTACAGTGTTGAAGTTTATGATTTATTTCCTAAAGGGTTATCGGAATGAGTATTTCTGCATTTTTCACTACCTTCCGAAATAAAATAGAAATGTATGTAAAATATCTGAACAGATTACAAGATTATGAATGATAAGTTGGTTACAATACACTATCCTCTAGATGTTTATGATTATTCAACTGTAATTGTTTGTGTCACATTTAATGATCAAAATGAAGTTGGTGCAGTGGTTGCATGATGATATGTTGTAGTCATCAAAAGTAAATCCGGAAACTGCTCTTCCGGTTTGCAAGCTTTCGGCGGCGGCAGGGATTCACGACCGCGCGATCCTTGCTGCGTTCGCCGCCAAGGTTCCCCCTATCCATTTGGATCTGGGGGATATAGCTGCCCCGTAGAGGCAGCTGAAGACAGGAGGGATCCGGCAAGGGGTTTTGGGGTGCTGCAAACCCCCTCCCCAGCTGGCTAAACCCCCTTTTCCCGAGGCGGAGGAACGGCGGTCAGCAATGGCCACCACGAAGAAAGCTGCAGCCGGACAAGCAGGTGCAGGAGGGAGAAAGCTGGAAGAAAAGTGAAAGTTGCTTCTAACCGGGACAAGACGGGAGAAAGTGACCTGGAACCTGGAAGGCTGCTAAGTATATATTGTTCCTTGTGAGAGTTACAAGCTGCGAATACTCTAAAGGGGAAAATTTTTTCTTTGTTCTACTCTCCTTCCTAAAGTGACAGTGGAAAAAAAAAAACTTTTTGGCTGTGAGTGGGAAGAGGAGTGAAAAAAATTAGAGCAAAATTTGAAAATAAGGACAAGATTGCCTAGAATTGCAAAGAGTTGTTAAACATTAAAAAACTTCCAAAAATATATATTTGAAAAGGATTTGTGATTACTTTAACCCCAGAAAGAGAAAGTGAAGAAGAAGAAGAAGGTATCTAAAAGAAATAGTCTGTTTGGATTGTTTGGTGATTTTGGAACCTTTGGAAATTACTTCTGATTAAATCATCTGGGTGGTTGTTTGGAAAAACTTTTTCTCTACACAATGACATCATCTATGGATGGATTGAAACTTATATATCAAAAATATGAAAGAGAAAAACAAGGAGGGGAAGATGGTCTTGGCACTATTTTTCAATACTTAGAAATGGCGGTTTATACTTATGTGAAGCAGAATGAGGATGATGGGGACAAAGAAGAAGAAGAACCCATTTTTGATGAACAAATGACTTTGATTGGAGAAGGGAAAAAGCAAGAGAAAAAGGAAAAAAGGTCTTTAAGATCTGGAAAAACAGCCCAAAAAGAGAAGAATAGGGTGAAAAGGGGACATTATGTTAAGAAACAACAGAAAAGGGGAAAGCAGAATAAAAGGAAGGTGGAGAGACAAGGGGTTAAAGAGGACAAGGAGAAGAAGAAGCAAGAGAGAAAGAAAGGGATGAGAAGTCCTAATGGTGGGGAGCAAGATGTTAAGAAGCAAAAGTTTTTTAGAGATAATGGATAAATCTTATTGTTAAAGGGATTCTAGAAAGGTACATAAGATTGCATTTTTATACTTGTATTTAGAAGTAATCATAGAAAATTAGAAATAATATGTAACTTAAAATGTGATAAAATATTTAACATAAATTAGTGAAATTTTTGGTTAAGAAAAAGGGAGTACTGTAATGAAACATGATTCAAGATTGTGATGTGTGTGTGTGTGTGGGGTAATAATCTTTGGAAAGCATAAGTGTTCCCACAAAGGCATGATATTTAATTGAAATGGATAAAATGTTTAAGATATAAATGATTGTTAATATTAATGATTAGAATATGGTATACTAGTGAATTTTTTTGTGAAATGAGATTTGAAGTAGAAGAAGGAGGAACATTTTAATGAAATATTGAGCTATAATATGAGATGTGGGGGGAAATAATTATGGAAAATAGGGCTCCCATAAAAGTATGTGATTTAATTGAAAAGCAATGAGTTAAACGTTTAAGATATGAATGAATACTAATACTAATGAATACATTTGTATTATTTTTGATAATATAGTATAATTTTAGAATGTACCAGACAGAATCCCAATGTATGTCATGTGTTTTATATTAAGTATTATAAATATAGGGGAAAGAGATAAAGGCATCATACTCCATATAGTGTACAGGAGAAGTCTTTCTTCTTTTTTTAAAGAAGAAAAATAAATGGTTGGCTGGAATAGAACAGACAAAGAATAATAAATATTATGATACGAATTGAGAGGAGATAAATAAAATAAAATAAAATTGAGAAAATTTAAAGGAGAGGAGAAGTCATATAGAAAATTGAAAATGTTAATAAGATATGAAATGGTATGTAAAATGAATATGAATTTGAATTTGTGTCTGTACCAAGAGTTTTAACCCAGGACTAAGCAACTTTCAGAAAAGAGATTTTTTATGCTTTTATGTTTTGTGTTTATGTGTATTTATGTATTGTTTGTCTTGAAAGTAAAACTGGTTTTTTTTTAAAAAAAAAAGTAAGTCCGGAAACTTGAATTATTTTGCATGGAATATAACGTGGACTTTATATGAATTAACAAGCTGTGGAAACAAACCTGCCTCTAGTTGGTTGAGGTGCTGTAGAGGGCAGGCCTATATAATTGAGGAATTTTCCTCCACATTTATTTGTCATCAGTGGCAAAGCAGATACATATTCTGCAAGATCTTTTTCTGCACACAAAAAGGCTGATTTTGCCAGTATGAAGTTACCCTCTTGCCAATATAATAAAGCTTCACTCCGCTAAGTCTTTTTGAGCACCATTGGGATGTCACCAAGAGTATTGTATTAATTATGGCAGTAAAATTAAACCTTAATACCTTTTTGGATAAAAGTTATGACATTGAGACTGTATACTGATAGCTTTAATCTTATCATTAAGATACGGGACCAAATTCAGAGGTTATAAAGGACTCCAAGTAATTATAAGACCTTAGAGCATTTTAACAGCATATTGTTTGTGAAAGCCACTTTGTTAAATAACATCCCTAGTGTCACTGCTTCTAATTTCCATATCAGATATACTCTGTCAACAAATAAATGCTGTGGCTGTTGAGTTATGTCCTTGTTCAACTGTAAGGAGATTATGATTGCAGGAGACAGATTTTCGTGAAAAGAAGAGTAAATGTACACTTCGGTTAAGTTGTAGCCTCCGAAACTGATAGACTTGGGGCTTTGATTTCTGGAGGTTCCTGGCATAAACTTTTGTCATTACTATAATCCTAGGAGATAAAAAAGTATGGCTGGGGAAGTTTATAGACACATTTATTTTGAAATCTTTCTTACAATCTTTTTTTCCCATAATAGCAAGCTTCTTGGAACAGAAACTTAGAAAACATATCATGGCCTAGTAATATTTCAGGATGGGCAGTGCCAAGCCATCTTATATTTTCAATTTGGGCCCAGGCTTTAGTATTTCCAATTTATAAATGTATTTGCCAAATCTAAAATGAAGCTATAAGACTAATTTAGTGTAGTTTTTAAAGTATTGGGTTGGAGATTGGGCTACTCTTTCTCAGTTCTAGGAAAGAGTAATAGCAACACACGTTAGCAGGTTTGTCAAGAAAATTGGAGGGACCTATCCATGCGATCTCTAGAAGTCATCAATGACTCAAAAATATTTTAAAAGGGAAAAATCAACAAAAAAGAACAGACTATTCATAATCATGGTTACTTTTCATGTGCCAAACTATGGCTAATTGATAGTTTCTGATCTGTGAGGCCATTTTAAATACAGTATTTTCATGGTATACTTTTGATAAGATCATCAATAATTGTGCAAATGCCACCATAAATCCTAAATTTATAATTATGTGCCAGTCTACCTGAGATTAAACTAGTCACCCCTGAATAAAATTTACCCTGAATGCTTGCTTGAATAGAAAGCCAGAATATAAATTGAATATATAAATAATAAATAAACTGCCATAGGGTGGTGCTTTTAATCAGCCACACTTGAAAAGGCTGGGGAACTGACCTACTAGAATTTATGATCATTTGTTTCTTTAGAAATGAGGACGAGGAAGAAGAAATGAAAAACACAAAAGCTGTTAGAATGCATTTTGTTTTCAAATCTTAGGTTCATCTACAGATGAAATATTTATCCTTTTTAACCTTTTATTTGCTATAGAAGCTAATTCAATGTACTATAAAGGTTGGAATAGCTGTAGCAGGCTTTCCCCTGTCCACCTTCATTTGTGTGACTTTCTATAATTTTTAAATGTAAAATGTTTAAGAAATGAAGCCATATAAGCCACAGTTTTACAGGTAAAGAGGCCTAGGAGCAGATTCTGCTCAGATATTTTGGAATAAAAATCCTGGTGAAGTCGACAACTTGTTTCCCCAATTTGCAGAGCAAATTGCTAAAACATCCAATATTACGTTTGTGCCCCTATTTTGTCTATAAGATATTGCTAGACTGAAGCTTCCGGTATCCCTGCCTTGGTTATGTTGCATGAAACCGCTACAAGTTGTATTCAGCAACCGATAGCACACATTTCCTACTCCTAGCTTAGGTACAATACATTTATTAAATGTAGCCAATATAATTATTTCCAGCACAAACAGTATTTCCCCCTTTATTACATTAAGATAAGAGTAAAAGTATGGTTGAACTCAAGATTTTCATGAGTCAAAGGCACTCCTGTAGCCTTTGTTTATATGTTCTATATCAAGGGAATGACTCTAGTGACAAGTAAATTGTTACAAGAGTTAGAAACTATTTCATGCTTGGTAACTGATTGCAGTACATCTTCTCCTTTTCATTTATCTTCTTTTTTACCACAACAGCATTGCTATAAAGTCACAAAAGTATGTGCAGTATAATTATTCCTACACACAGTTCTTTCATAACACAGTTTCTTCAAGAAGTTGTGTGTTAGATCATGAAAGCATTTGGAAAAAGAAAATGTCACTAATTTGTGTGAAGTAGTTATAAGGTAGAATTGTGATAAAATAGTTTCAGATAGCTGAAAGTCATTTGCATTTGCCACATGGGGAGATGGAAATAATGACAACAACAAAGCTTTGTTCTTACATGCTGTTTTCAGATGTTCAGAGTGCTTTGCATGCATTATCTTGTTTTGATATGTTTAGCCCAATTTTGCTTTTGAGCTATGTGTAGAGAACATACTGCAAACAGCTCCAAATTCTATCTCTGGCATTTCCATGTTTTGCTGGGAAAGATTCCTGTCTGAAATCTTTTGAGCTGCTGCCAACATAACTGAGCTTCAGTTTGGACCAATGGTCTGCCTTGACATAAAACATTTTCCTGTGCTCCTTGATTTGCAGTAGCTTTTAATGCTTCCTCCCTCCTTTACCCTCTCACTAATCTGAATAAGGAAGCTTACAAGCAAGGATTTGGATTTGTTTATGTAAGGATTTAGACAATTAGTATGCTTAAGAAAAAAGAGATTGTAAAGTCTGCCCAATTGGCTACTTTTTAATCCCCACTATTTTCTGATGTTATTGGCACTGGCTGCTGGACCTCTACTCATTTCTATACTTCCCACTGTGAATGTATCTAGAAACAGAGTTACCTATATGTTCTTAGCTTCATTTTTATGTGCTTGGTGGCATCTATTGGTGTTACCATTGGAACAAATGTGTATGTCAATGTTTTGATACAAGTTATTTAATAATTATTAGAAGATGGGAAATTTACTCCAAATTGCCATTCCTCTTTCCCCTGTTTTCTGTCTTGTAGTTTGAACTATAATTCAGTTGAAAATCCATGGGAAATATGAATCGGGGAAACAATTACAAGGAACTGGAGAATGCAATTTAGAAAGGGAAACAAAGATAGAAGAATATTTTATTTATTCATTTCCCTACTTTAAACCATCTTCAAAAGATTTTATGTTTGTTATACAGATTTTATGTTAGTTATACAGATTAAAAGCACACTAACAGATAATATCAATAAACCCCCCACAATTAAAGAAATAACAAAAATTCTAGAATATTCTTGTACTAAATATAATAAAAACATTATTAGGAAACCTGTATAGTACTTAAAAGTTGCTTGCACTTAAAAGTAATGATGATGCCAGATAAATGTTCCTAGGAAGAGTATTCCAGAGCTATCAGGCGATGTTAAGCATGGAAAAGAAGTCCTCTGCACATTTCACAACAAATTAAACAAGGAGTTAAAACAGATCAGTGACTTGAGTAGAATTCAATAAAATATATGTTATTAATATGTATGTATGTATGTACCCTGTTTCTCCAACAATACGGCCTCCCCCAATAGGAAGTCCCAGCATGTTTTATAGGCATGAAATGAAATTAAGCCCCTCCCCCCCAAATTAAGGCCTATATTAAAACTTGCGAAATGGGGGGGGGAATTGCGGGTGGGCTTGCTGTTAGGAAGTACTTTTGTTGCACACTCGGATATGGTGCTGCCTGCGTTGACCCCAATACAAAGTGCCCCACCAATGCCAAGGTCAACATCCAAGCCGTCGCCACCCGCCCGAAGATGCAAGGGGGGGGAATTAAGTCACCCCCGAAAAGACGGCCTAGCCATTTTTTCAGGGCTCAAAAAAAAATAAGACCCGGCCTTATTATATGAGAAACACGGTATGTATGTATGTATGTATGTATGTATGTATGTATGTATGTATGTATGTATGTATGTATATATATATATGTATATATATATGGTATTCAGCTTTGTTCGGGTATGGATAGAAAAGACTACGAAACAAAATTGACAGACCTACTCCAAGACTCCACATACAAACCCATAAACACGGACCCAACCACATATCTGGAAAAAATAACCAAGAAGAAAATTATAACCAGCCACATGAGCAAAGAGATCCAACAGATGATCAACCCAAGGGAAAAATCTTCCAGATGCCCCAAACTATATGGCCTCCCAAAATACACAAAGAAGGCATACCTCTCAGACCCATAGTCAGCTCCAGAGGAGCACCACTACAAAACCTAGCTAAACACTTAGCAAAACAGCTACAGCCCCATGCTGAAACAGCAGCTTCACATGTACAAAACTCATACCACTTCTTGGAGATGATCAAAGATCTACACATGGAACAAGAAGATCTGCTTGTAAGTTTCAACGTGGTTTCACTATTCACTCAAGTCCTGATAAAAGAAACTCTTGAAATCATCAAAAATAAATACCAACCAGCTAAACACCTCATGGAACTAGCAGAATACTGTTTAACCAACACATATTTCATATACAAAGGACAAAGATACAAGCAAATTGAAGGAGCCCCTATGGGATCACCACTGTCACCTGTCATTGCAAACCTGTTCATGGAAGAATTCGAATCCAGAGCCCTGGCTAACGCCACCCACAAACCCAAACTATGGTTAAGATACATCGATGACACATTTGTGATTTGGCCCCATGGAAAAGAAAACCTAAACAATTTCCTAACACACCTAAACAACACCCCCCCCGCCCCAAATCAAGTTCACCATGGAAACGGAAACAAACAAACAACTACCATTCCTAGATGTACTAATCTACAAAAAAACAAACAAACAGATAGCACTAGGACACACCATATTCCAGAAGAAAACACACACCAACCGCTACCTCAACGGCCAATCCCACCACCACCCAGCACAGATAAACTCCGTGGCCAAAACACTAATCGCCAGAACCAAACGCCTGGCAGACAAGACACACATAAAGACTGAACTATGCACCCTGACTAAAGTACTGATAGCCAACGGCTTCCACAAAAGCAAAATCACCGGCTTGATCCACCAAAACACACTGAGACATAATGGAGACCTAGAAGATGAACAGACCTATGGAACAGCTGTCCTGCCCTACATAAGAAGTACTACAGACAAAATCAGTAAGATACTACACAGGTTCATGAGGGCGGGTTTCCAAATGGCTGGTAATTGAGTTCTTGATTGAGTAATTGATTGAGTTCTTATGTTCAATAAAGAAGAACCGACCTCTTCCCTGGTCCAACACCTCAAAGCCACAGGACATGAGATTGACTTTAAAAATACCAGAACTATCGCCAAAACCGAACACTTCAACAACAGAATAATCAGAGAAGCCATAGAGATAGAAAAATGCCCATACAGCATGAATAAAAGAGATGACATCTCCCGCTTACCAGCCATTTGGAAACCCGCCCTCATGAACAGACGAGTACCTAACATGATGAATGACACCAGACCCACACCCACGAGGGCCACACAAGATGCCACCACCACACTTCCACGTAAAAAGCAGACTCACACCCACACAGAAGATGAGACACGACCACAGACCAGAAGCCGCACTGCAGCTGCATCACTACCCACTTCAAACCCCTCTGAGCCATACATGAAGCGAACTGACCCCCACCATGAAGATGCAGCACGACCACGAACTCGAAGCCAAACAGCAAGATTACAGCTCACCAGCTCAAATCCCCCAGTAATTAAGACCAACCTGAGCACAACCAAGCCCCCACCTGAACAGAACACACCTCCAGCCAATCAGAACATGGCCAACCCCCAACCAATCAGAACACAGCCAAACCCCAACCAATGAGAACACACCCCCACCCAATCAGAACACAGCCAAGCCCCCACCCAATCAAGTCACACCCCCACTAGCAGTTAAAAGGAAGAAGCAGCTGCAAGCTCACATCACTCTGAGAAGCACAGAGCTGAAGACAGAAGCCTGAAGATGATGAATGAGACTTCATCGAAACGTTGCCTAGATACTTCCAATCTTACGCGGGAGAAAACCCGAATAACCAAAGATCCACATACAAATACCCGCGAGAACCTCAGAAAACAAATATATATATTTATATATATATGTATATGTATATGTTTTCTTAAGTTTTTGCGGGCACTTACATGTATGGTGTATATGTATATGTATATGTGTATATATATATATATATATATATATATATATATATATATATATATATATATATGTATGTATGTATGTATGTATGTATGTATGTATGTATGGTGTTCGGCTTGGTTCGGGTATTTTTCCACGTCACTGTAGTTCTTTTAAAGTTGTAGCAACGTTTCAGCAGAATCTCATCTGCCATCATCAGGCTTCTGTATTGTGGTGTATAGCCTGATGTGTATAGCCTGTGCTGTATAGCCTGATGATGGCAGATGAGATTCTGCTGAAACGTTGCTACAACTTTAAAAGAACTACAATGACGTGGGAAAATACCCGAACCAAGCCGAACACCATACATGTAAGTACCCGCGAAAACTTAAGAAATATATATATATATATATATATATATATATATATATATATATATATGTATGTATGTATGTATGTATGTATGTATGTATGTATGTATGTATATGTATATGTATATGTATATGTATATGTATATGTATATGTATATGTATATAATATATGTATATGTATATATGTATATATATAATTGATAGAAAGTTAGTGTGAGATTATGATTAAAGCACTAGACTAGGATTTGGGAGACTCCGATTTTAGTATTACCTTGGACACAGAATCCAAGAATGACTGATTTCACAATTTTTCTTTTTCAGGTCTAATGGAAAATTTTAAAAAATCCCAAACCCTCCATACAGTATTTTACCAACTTGTATTGTATCAGCATGCTATATTACAGTCCATAAGTGAAGAAGCTGTCATGCTGCAATGGACTGATATATGCTAATTATATTAGCATATATATGTTTAGAAAATTTATCAAGAAATGTTTCTAAGGATAGTTACATATATCTCTATATTCAGAAATATTAATAAATCCAGAAAGATGATGTACTGAATAACAACTAAGGTATATTTATCAACTTTTTAAAAAATTGCAAGTGTTGTAAATGTGTTTTGCAAAAATTTTCAGTATGTACAATATTGAACACGTTGACACACATAGAACATATTTAACTTTTGAAAATACCCTCAGAATGAGGTCATTGGGAGATCCTGATTTGTAGCTTCCTTATGTTTAATTATTTCCTATATTGTTACTTCTCTGCTCTCAGTCATCTGTCAGAGGTGAGCACCAAAGGGGATGGCCACAACCATATAATTGATCGCCCACTCCTTTATAAGTGTCTTTAATATTGCACATATATAATTAAATTGAGCTTATTTTATCCAACTAGGCCAACCATATTTGACATTCTTAACCAACTGGATTTTCTAGTCACTCTCAAAATTATTCTTATTGTATCTTCATATTTTTAAATTGCCATTGAATCCTTTATACCTATTTGTGTTTCATGTAAAAGATAAGAAATCCTTTATACCTGTTCCAGCTCACCACTCAGTATAATATTTATCAAATATAAACTCTGGCTTTTTTCCCCTATGTCACTGGAAAAGCTTCACTGATCTAGTTTTTAAAAGTGTCAATTTAACAATGTCATCATAGATTGCCCATACTTGCTTGAATAAAGTGAGAAATGATACCCTGAAAATTTTTTTAATGGTTAGCTTTCTGAAATTTGCTGGCTGACTTATTTCCTGAATCTTAACAGCTTTCTGTAAAAGCAATTAAATTTCCGAAGTCAGATGAAGCCTATAATAAGCATAGCAGCAGCTTGATCAGTCTGAAGTAAGAAAGCTAAGAACAGATATTATTCTTCGCTCAGCATCACTTGCTGCTGACACCAGTATTAAATGTTACTCAACTGGATGAAAAAAAAGCATAAGTTGGAGCAATAGTAGAAGGTCAGTGCATTTGAAGTAGATCCTAAGTATAATTAGCATAATTTTAAGCGTCCTTTAATATTACATATGCAAAATCTTACTTTTCTCTTTCCTTTGCTAAGGAACATATTGTTTAGCAGTTTTGTGGTGTGTGACTTTAAGTGACTACCCCTTCAGTGTTGATTCATAGCAGTCTTCTCATCATAAATGTTCTGATCCTTATATTCGTGCTATTTTCTTTTTTTCTTTTTGTCAAAAATGGAGATCCATGCTTGTTTGGTTACTATAGTTTCTCTTTCTTCTTCCCTAAAATATGGGTGAAACAGAAAGAAGCAAGATAGGGGATGTCTGCAGAATTTACTGCTGGTGAAGGAAAAACAAAAAGTAAAATTACAGAAAAAGGAATAACATCCTCCTGCCCCAGGCCTGCTCTGCTTAATACCATAAGTAGAGCATGGCAACCATATGTAACATAGCTGTGATTATGGTAAGAACATTCACATTGCAAGTGACAATGGTAGCCAGAGCCTAAGAAAAGATTCATTAGTAGTAGCAGGCAGAAGAAGGAGTGCACAGTTTGAAAAGGTTTCAGTACTCACATTGAATTTGTGAGCCATGGGTTACCAATGTTATCACAGTCAGAAACAGAGCTTTACTTCTGCCAGGGGTGATTGTGTAACTTCACCTCTGTGGACTTATCATTTGGGGTTCCTTTCCCCCACCCTGATAGTGGGGGAAAATCACATAGCACACTGCTAAGTTCAATCATGACATGTTTCAACAGAATCTGAGCCACCTCTTGTGACTGACAGAAGATTTAAAAGCTGAAACCATCAGAACAAAAGAGGTATTCCATTGTGTAATGAGAAATAAAGAAAAGAAAACATTTTTGACTATTAAAAAGGTGCCACCTTTCATAGATCAAATGGAACTGGTTGTACTTGAATGGCTGAATCATGTAAAAAAATCCTAGGATTTAAACTGAAGGTGACCCCAAGTCAACCAATTTGAGATTGAACCCTATTAAGTCATAATGTCTTATGCCTCAGCAGTAGTGTGCTGCCAAAACCCATTCCCTACTTTTGAAAAATTATTTGCTTGCATAGAAGAAACATTGCTTTCTGCTTCTTTAGAGGAATTTTACTTAAAATTGCAATGAAGAAGTAGGAGAAGAAAATGCAGAAAACATTTTTAAAACACAAATTATGAATAAGTATTGTTTGTATGTGACATCATAATGCATGTTTTGTCATTTTGGCTGACAGGAATTCTAGGGAGGAAGGGAAAGAGCAAAGGAAGGAAATTTATCTCCATGCTCTTCCCCCATTCCCTTCTTTCTTTCCTTCCTTCCCTCCCTATGGTTCAAAATAAACATCTATGACACAATGTTCCTTAACTAGTCATTATTATGTTTCAGTGGATTTATTCCCACAAAATATATATATCAAGGTTAAATCAAATTAGAAGAATTACTAGAATTTGTAGAAATTGTTTTTTCTCTATATATAGATTTAACAGTAAAATAGTTCTTGATGTTATCAAATACCTTGTAATTTATTGGGACTCTGAGACAAAGACTATAAAATACATACCAACAAGAACTGCTAAACAAAAGGCAGCTGTTTTTACTTAGCCACTTGGTACACTGAACTGAATTCTGTAGGTTGCAAATGACAACTTGAGGAAAGATCTTATTTTATTTCTGCCCTTTTGGCTACTACGGAGCTATATTGCCCTTCAGGCATTGCACTGAAAAATTAGCTGGAACCAGAAAATTTAATTTTTACAAGACTCTTATTAATTCACTAGACAACCTATGTCCTTTTGTGTCAAAGTTTCAGATATGTTTTCTTACCTAAACAGAAAAAGAGAATGACCACTGGTAGGCAAAAATAGAAAAACAAAAACAAAACAATGAAATCAGGAGTGACTTCTGACTCTTTGTTGAGATGCCTATTGAATTTCCTTATGGGAAGCTGGCAGGGAGTATCAGAAATCCTCCCTCTCGCCTTCCTTCCTTCCTTCCTTCCTTCCTTCCTTCCTTCCTTCCTTCCTTCCTTCCTTCCTTCCTTCCTTCCTTCGACAGAAGGGTATGGAGGTTTGTGATTCAGGAATGATATGTGATTGCATATGAAAGGTGTTATGTGGGATGGGAAAAGTTGTGTGCATGTGCTAGAGATTCCATGACGGTTGCAGAGGAAACGATGCATGAGAGATGCTGTGCGGGTTAGGTAAGGGGCACAGAGCAGCAGCACATGTGGAAGGACAGCATGGGTCAAGAAAGATGTGTGGAAGTTCCTTCTTCCATGTTCCTTTCTCTTTCTTTCCTCCAGACAAGTAGCCGCTGCTGGGCGGGGAAGGGAGTGAGGGATTATGAGATTAGCTGGGAAATTATCAGGGAATGTTGAAAATAGAGCACAGCAGGAGCCAGTGGCACAGAAGCAGCCACAACTTTTTCCTTCAGGAGTCATGGGTCCTGGATTCTGGACACCTTTATAAGATAGCCCATGTGGGGTCCCTTGTTTCCCTGTGATGCATCATTTTGTCCAGTTAAAGGTCATGACAAGAGTTTTAGTAGTACATAGATTAAGTTAACATATTTTCTCAAATTATGTACATGCTACCTGTGAACTAGGAAATAAAAGACATGTAATATTCAAGATGAGATGAATGGTAGTGAAACAAAATCCTGTAATTTTGTTTCAGGTAGAGATGAATGGCTTTTCAGTTAAAAGAGCTTGGCCTGAAATGGCTTGTCAAAAAAGAAAAAAAAACCCTGATGAGTTTTTGGATTCAAAATTGCTGTATATTTGATGAGGAATATCATGGTGCAGGGAAACAAATAATTGAGTTGTATAATTAACACCCAGTAAATTTGTTGAGAGACAAAAAAAAGAAAAAACCTTGAAGTAAGAAGAAGCTGTCTGCTTGGGAGTGGCAGATGTGAATTTGTTATAATTTGAGTTAAATTTATGTTTTAAATATGTGAAGGCCCCTGGATTGGGGCTGAAAGGCGAAAATGGAAGCAGTATGCTCCGTTTCATAATTGGATAGCCCAGGTTGCCCTTGATAGAATGACCTTACCAGAGAAAAAAAAGTTATAATTTGAGAATCTGTCAAAAAAAAGAGGAAAAAATAGGTACTATAGATATTGTAAAAAAAAGATCAAACTAAAATTCAGCAACACAATGCCAAATAAATTTTGGCCGTTAATATGATAATAATAATGCTGTTGTCTTTTTTGTCTTCAGACAATTGAGAGCAAATAGGTTAGTTGATACTTTTAATTTTTTTTTTCATTTGCAAATTCTATATTATTTTTGACAGTTATTCATATTGGGCATGGCATTTTCAAAACAAAGATATAGACTTTTAAACCTTTCGGAAACAATGTCCTTTTCATGTCATTTTTATGAAACAGCTCACTCAAAATATGTACAATTACAGTACCTCTGTATATTTTCATGTAAGTACATTTTCCTTTATAATATATCGATTCCAATCATGCCATAGTGAAAGGCATATTTTAAATGCTGGCATATTTTAAATGCTGGCATATTTTGAGATCTGTTTTTAAAAAGACATATTTTAATGCTAGCCTTCTCCAGCTATAGCTACAATTCTGTAACATTTGTTTTTTAATTACTTTGCTTTAATTGTGTACTGTTGTTTTTATGACTGTTTAATCCCTCTGTGATGATATACTCCAATGTCTATTGTTCAAATGCCATGGCTTACTTTCTTAGAGTTACTGGGAAAATATATTCTTATATGCTTTTCATATTCTACATTGGCTCAAGAGATCCATATTGTCACACAGAATCAATTTGTGTATAACTATATTTGAACTGAAGCCATTATGTGGATGTGTGACTTCCCTGAGAGGCAACAGAATTCCAACAACTGGCCTACAGTGTAGCCTAGAGTAAAGTGCATTAATTGTTTTATTGGAAAAAAGATATCTGTGTAGTAAAATTATATGCTGGAAGAGATCAGGGAGTCTGCACAGGTGTTAGGGTTTTGTTTTTCTCTGATTCAGTACTTCCATTATAAAATACTGAAGACAATTATATTTCCACAATAACCTTGTCATGTCAGTGTGTGATCTGAATAAAAAAAAGGTTCCCCTTGGCCCAGTTCACTCTCTGTTTCTTTCAAACAGAAAGAACTAATTAAGGCAAAGCTAAGGGAATTGAATTCAAAGTTTGCATTGCTCATGTGACCTAATCTTTTTACAATGGCATCTTTTGCAATCCTTATAAGAATACATCTTTCTGTGAGCCATGTAAGGATGCCATTCACACACTGTCTTCTCCAGAAAATCCTCCCAAGAAAAAGAAAAGAATGAAGAATTGTCTTTAATGTTCAATAAAGATTTCAAGAAATTGGGATCTATGCAGCTTTACTTTTTTATCACTTTGTTATTATGCAAAAATACTGTATAATAACTTAAGTTTGTTTCATTTAAAAGGCCTTAGCTGTTTTTCTATGTCAGAAAAAGAGGAGGAGGGATCTTTCAAAGAATAAGATTAAATTGTGGCATCAAAGTCTGTTAAGATGTAAAGAAACGTTGAATTAATGTAGTGGATTAGCAAATAGAGTGAGATGCCAAGAACTGGGATTCATGAATAAAGAAAATGAAGATATTGTGCATTTGGTTTTGTGATTTTTCACAGCTGAAATAAAACTGCTGCATGAAAGATAGAGAAAGACAGAGAGAGGAAGAGAGAGAGTGTTTCAGAGTTTTCTTGGATTCTAAAAAATTAATGAACTGGGATTAATATACAGGAAAAAGCAAATGCTTTCCAAGGAATAGATATGTGGGCCAGAAAAGAATAATGCTGGACCCAGCCCTTTCAAAACACTTGGACTGAAATACAGCAGGCAAAGCTCCAAAGTGACTTAAGGGACTTGTCACAGATGAGTTTGAATGTGTTTCTGCTTAAATTAGTCTATAGTGTGCATGAAAAACCTACATTTGGTAAAATGTACATTCTGTTAAAAATGGCTTTGTTCCATTTTTCTTTTTTGGATTAACATGATTTGCATGTATCATAGTATAAGAGAAGCAGGAAAAATACATTTCAGTTCGTAAGTGAAAATGGATACATTCCTTGCACTATTTTTCTTCAGATCTTTTCAAGCATATTAAGTGCAAGCAAGATGTTTTGAGGAAAGAGCAAGAAGCTAATAAATGGAGCTCAGATTGCTAGTGTTTCCATCCTTGTATTATTATTTTTTTCCAGATTTCTTCGTTGGTTTCTGTCATTTTGTTTAATTTGAGAATCAAACTGCCTTTATGGAAATGTCATGCTGCAGACTTCAAAACCACAATGTTAAATGTAGAAAATACATTTTTGTTCTGAATATATGACTACTAGAATTTTAATATATACTGTCACTTCAGTTACATATTTCTGTACAAAAAAGCAATAACAACTGTACTATTTAAAACTTTGGAAAATTCAGTTTAGTAAAAATATATAATATTATAATGTGCTCAAAATATATAGAAACTACACTTTTCTGGGGGGAAAAAGTACAGCAATAAATTTTGTTTTCCAAGAGAATCATTAGGCACATAAAAATACTGTAATCATTGGATGTGGTCAGGAGGATTTGTTTTGAATTTGACTTCTATGATGGATACCATTTTCTATTTAATCTCACAATTTTTCCTTTTCACATCTACATCTTATGTTTTCTAGACTACGTCTTATGTTTTTTATAGGTTATGTCCACAATATGAGCCATTTTGACTCTGTATATAACTTTCTATTGCCTTATATGTGCATTTTTCAGATACATTTAGTCGCCCACTATTGGAAACAATTCATTTTCAACAGGAGACATTTTATGTTTTTCTGGATAATTAAATAAGAAATGGGATGCTGACAATATTAGCTTCTGCATGTGTTAACAGTTAGCCAAGATCCACCAAAAGCATTACTTAACAATAATTTTATTAAGTTTTTAAAATAAAAAATTAATCCACCAAAAGCATTACTTAACAATAATTTTAAGTTTTTAAAAATAAAAAATTAATAGTAAACTAATAGCAAGAGAAAGAATAGAAGTCAGAATATAAAGAGAAATGGCACATAGAAGTGCAATAAAATATAAAACAGAAACAAAAATGCACACAAATAATAACTTTCAACTTCTTTACACCAGATATAAATAAAACTTGAATTCAATTCTTCCTCTACAATTGCAATGTAAAATCCATTTTGAATAATCTATAAATATTTTAATACCCAAATCCATATATGATTATTTCATTTTTTCCTATTTTATGCAAAAAGTTCAAAAAAGACTTCAAGTTGATATTAAATTCTGCCAATGACTTTTGACTAATCAGAACAGTTAATTTTGCCATCTCTGCTAGCTTCATCAGAAATGACAAGCACTCTTCCATTGTAGGTATTGTCAAATCCTTCCATTGTTGGGCATGTATAAATCTTGTTGCCAATATCACATATAAGAACAAAATACTGTGCAATTTTTCCATACTTTTTCTATTAAATGTCTCTAGTTTGAATTGTACATTAACCTTCCATTTTTTGAGTTAATATATTTCAGTTAATGTATTTCAGTCCAGTAATTTTTAGCTTTTAGATAAAAAAATCCCTTCTTGGTATATAAAATAAAACACTCTATGACCATTGGAAAGAGCCAAAATTCACCTGCAACTTGAACCCTATTAATTATGTAATAATTAAAGTAAGAAGAAATCTTAAGTCTCTAGAATTGTCTGTTTTATAAGTTACTTTAGCCCAATGAAAATCAAATTAAACAAAGATAATATATTAATTTTTATGAATGTTGCACCAAACTTTCTAAAGTTAGACTCCTTAGAGAGATTCCATAAATGGCTTTGTTAATAAAGTTGAAATGATTTGCTTCTTTAGAAATGTTGCAAGGGAGTACTGAGAAAATTCTGGAATCAAATCCCTAGAGAGAAATTTAAAGTTTCCCTTGGTAGTGAAATTTACTTTATGTAAAACAATCAAGAGAAGATATGACAAGATGAAAAACTGATAGGAAGAAAACTGAATTGTTTTATTGATTGTTACAGAAGCACAATTGATTAAAGACAAGTTAAGTTAGGAGATGCAACATAGATGCATTAGGACATTGGTGTGACTCCAGATATCTCCCTTGAGGTCTGACATTTATTTGGCTGCCTATCCCATATAATGACTAGGTGGCTGATAATCTGATTTTTTTTTAAAAAAAAGACTGGAAATAATGAGAAATAGGCCTGTTTCAGAACAAAGCTTTATGTTGATTTTCAGGAATATCTTTGAGCTCACTAAGATTCCATGAGTCGTGGTGGTGCAACGGTTAGAATGCAGTACTACTTCTGCTGATTGCAGCAGTTCAATTCTCACCGGCTCAAGGTTGACTCAGCCTTCTATCCTTCCGGGGTGGAAAAGAGGTCCCAGATTGTTGGGAGCAATGTGCTGACTCTGTAAACTGCTTAGAGAGGGCTATAAAGCACTGTGAAATAGTATATACTGTAAGTCTAAATGCTGTTTCTATCTTGGGAGGCTACTTACTTTACATTAAAAGTGTGTGAGTTACTGGCTTACTCATTGTTTTGTGCATGACAACTCTTCCATGGCAGCCATTTCCTAGTCATGCCTATCACACTAGTAAAAATTCAAGAGATTGAAAAAGGTCATTGATACCTGGACAAGATGGTAAAGTTAGAAACTTTACTAAAGTGAGCTATAAATATTAGCAAACATCCACTCTTCTTTTGATCTTTGCCATTTATAAAAAACCTCACAGATAGCTTTCTCTGTTTTCAATGGCTTTTAGTGTTTGAATACTTTTCTATCTTTAATTTCTGCTTAATTAATTGCTTCAAATACATATTTGTAGCCCACTGTTCAAAACATTTTCTTAATGTAGATTCATTCTATCCAAGAATGAAATGAGTTTTTTCCCCTCAACCAGATTTCTACACATATGATTATAGGTGTAATTGTAAGCCTGCTTGTTAAAAAGCCTTTCATTGGATTTAAAATTGTACTCCCAGTTGAGCAGCTTGCAATCAAGAACATGATAACTAGTTCATTACTTGGCTGGTTGAGTGGTAATTATTCATTTCTTTTTGAAAATATCCATGGATCCTCATATGAATAAACAAAAGAACCATTTATTATCTAACTAATCTTTCTTTTCCCCTTTTCTCTCTCTAAGCATGCAAAATTGGATACCACAAAGCCTTCTCAACAGATGTTGCCTGTGCCAAGTGCCCACCTCACAGTTTCGCCATCTGGGAAGGTTCTACTTCTTGCACCTGTGATCCAGGCTTTTTCCGAGCAGAAAATGATGCTGCCTCCATGCCCTGTACTCGTAAGTCAGATGCCTTCATTTATTAAATTACCTCTCTTTCTTTTTCTGCTGTTTCAATAATTTATACACGGAACACTCCCCAGAGATGGACATCTTCCTATGAACGATGTCCTGTTGGTGACAGGAATATTCAGTAACAATTCCCTTTTAAACAAATCAACACAGCATGTCAGCACCAGGTTCTCTCTCCTGGCACACATCAGAAAATGAAATTTGCAATTAAGTTACAATATGTAGGTCAACAGTGAGAACAGGAACTCCAGCATTTCCCTTCACTTTTTTTTATGACTCTGGTACCTTTACTGTATAAGTGCCTCAAGGCTGCATAATGAGGAGCAATTGTAGTCTTGCAGATCTTACTTGAAACAGAAAATGGCGAAGGTGGGGGGGAGTTACTTGAAAAAACAATCGTGTAAAAGTTGATTTGTGGTAGCTCTAAATTGGTTTTTGTCTGGCTGCTTAATCTGTCTAATGGGTAAAGTTAACACACTGTTTTAACATAAGAGCGGATTCACTCAGTTACTTCTACACAGTAAAGTTGCTGCCTGTAGGGCAGGGGTACCTGAACAAGACCTATATGAATTATATCCCAAAGACTATACTCCCAAAACAGGTGAAACTAGAAGTAAGAGACTGAACCAATAGAATAAATTAGTGTAGCAAATAGACTAATTATTCTTATATAAGTTAATTTCTTGACATAGTAAGAATTAAAATTTGGTGGCAATCTTTTAATGTGCCATAAGCCTAAAATAATTTAGGGATATCAGGAAATGCAGCTCATTATTGTTAACCTCTTTCTAGAATAAAAAGATAATTATTATTTGCTATGAGTCTAAAAGTCTGAAGAAAGTTAATGAAGAATAAATGTTTTTAATAAGGAAATAAAATCTTTGAGAATAGTTCTGGTAAATGTCAGGAATAATATTATGCAGTTTACAAAGTATCCTTTTGATTCTAGTGGCTAGATTGTAGTTTTCATTTGATTTCCATTTCAAAATCATTAAGAACTGTACCATTAGTTTTTAAGGGTTATGATTTTAAGGTGTTTTAAGGGCTAAAAAAAGATGTTTCTTACTCACTGATGGTGTCCACAGAAAAAGATAAGGGAGAAGATAATGTCAAGTGTATGGCAATCATATTATGCAAATGATGCAAATTACATAGTTGTATGAGACAGATGATGCAAGTATGCAGTGGCAGAAGTTTTATGATGCTGTGATTAGATTGAGTCATCCCATTGGTGACAATATTGTAAGCTGCATATAATACCATCGTTGTTTTCTTCTGCTCAGGTGCTTCAGAAAATTGACACATTTGATTGGTGGTATAGATAAAAAGACCTTATCTACTAACTCTAGGTCACAGGTAGTTACTAATGAAAGCTTTTTCAATTAGGAAGACCCTAATCCATATCGAGTTTTATACATCATAAGTTGCACCTTGCATGTGGCAGAGAAGGATGCAAGAGTATCTGCCTTGTTTTGAGCCACTTCAAAAATGCTAAATGAACACATAAATAAGCTTTGTTTATCAAGAGCTGTAAAATCATAAATATTTCCCAGAACAGTTCTTTTTTATTGAAAAGGTTAATAAGTGCTCCTGTATATAAAGTTTCTTTTCTCTCTAGATCAATGGCAAAGAAATTAGCTCTCTAGAAATGGCTGAACCATAGTTCTTTGGTACTCCTATCATGTGTTAGATAACTCTCTGAAAATTCTTCACTAATATCTGGAGTAACAGAAGTTCTCACTCCTAAAGTATACCTTCTCCTTCTTTCTTTTTTTCACAGCCATAAAAGGTCTGTTCACACCAAGTTCAGTATCTTGCTAGAATGAATTAAACCTGATACACATACGCATGTCTGCCTGCCTGATTGCCTTCCTGCCTTTAAAATCTCAGGGAGTAGAGCAAACTTTGAGGATACATGCTGAGTTGCAAGATAAAAGATTACATCTTAATTTGTCAAGAATGTTAGTAGCAAGCAAGAGCAGAGAAGTGGAACTTGGATCATGCTCATTTCACAAGGGCGATGATTTCATTGTCCTTGGACTACTCGATTTATGAGCAACAGCACTGATGCTGCAGTTCTGTATAACAAAATTCAGCTCATGTGTTTGTATGGGAAAATTCAGCTGCTTCTTTCATAAAACAGTCAATTTAATTAGTCGGATACTTCTCAAAATGGAAATTGGATGAGGTACTTCTTAGTACTGAGATCAGTACAAAGGTCAAAGCAAGATTGATGTTTAATTAAACTATATTAGCTGTATTAATCCATATTCTTGGATTCTATTTAACTCTGAATATCCTGACTATTTTCTAAGCAGAGCTTAAGGGACAAATTCAAACAAGTTTATGTTGCTCAATTCAGTCCTGAGCAGCTGGGCTTCCTTTTTTGTTTTTTAAGTGCTTTTACCCTTCCATGCCTTACACTGATGTACTTTTAACTCCATATACTTTCACGTTCCTTATTGCTGCAGAGGATAGAGGATGTAAATTTGTAAATGTAAAAGTTACAGGTCAAACAACAATAGCTCCAAAATGTGATTTTTATACTGTGACTAACCCCGTCTCCAGCATTAGGATAATTACAATACTCCTTGGGAAGTAAGTGAGGCCCTCCAGAAGAGAAGAAACTGATTCAGCTTATACACTGTGTAGTTTACTGCCTTATATACAGAAATACATGCTTATTTGCTGGAGCAATCAACACTTTGTTGAATGCTAAAAAAGAGTTGGAAATAGTCAAGAAAGTTAAACACATGCTTTAAGGCACAGAATAAAGGTAGAATACAAGGAAAAGAAAAGTAAAATCTAATTTGTATCAACATCAATTATATTTTTCCCATGTCATTCTATCTTTTCAATACATACTTCGTTCCATCACATCTATTTATTGATTCATACATTGTCTTTTCATCTTTAAACTTCTTACCTCTCTTTCAGAATCACATAAATTCTAACCAACAAATATTTCTCAGTTTTCTTCTTCCTCTTCGATTCACTTATTTATTTTTCCTTCATACATTTGGTTTCCGTGTTTCTGCTCTTAATAGGACCATTCTCAAATCAATATACTTTTTTTTTCATTTTTGTATCCAAACTACTGTACATTCATTCAGGGCTTATATACATTATTTTTCATTCTGTCTCTTTTTGTTTTACTATCTGCTTCTTAAGTGCCCCATTCTCACTGCATTCAACTTTCTTGTGACATACTGAACTCACTACCATATAACAAACTGGGTAGAAACATGTTTTTACAGAGGACCATTTTCACTTGTTCAATATTCATTCATCATAAGAGATCACATGCTACTAACTACCTTTATCCTCCCCATTACACATCTTAAAATTTCTCCACTCTACCATTTTCCTGTATATGTATCCTTTGCAATCTTCTCTATTTTCCCTGCCAAACTCAACTATTTTGATCTTTGGTACATTAATTTTCCCATGCATGCTTGTTGTGTTGTGCATTCTGTTTTCACTGCAAGCCATTCCATTTCCAGCCAGTTTGTATTATCTGTATACAAACCAACTACCCAACCAAGATATCTTTAAATTCACCACAAAGAGTCCTTATGTATTTATTTGTAAACTCAGTAAGCAATGAATGGACAACACCCATTATGTCTTATTCACTGCTCAATGCTGAACCTTTCACTAAGCATTTGTCTATTCTTATGAATTCTTTATTTTGATTTATGTATTCCTCTCATTACATTCAGCAATCAACCTTAAATCCCGTAATTGCTCAAATTACCCCACAATTCATGCCTTATCACATCCTTTCCTAAATGATCAAACATACAATGAACTTTTTCACCTTTATATATCCCTAAGTAATCTGCTATAGAGCAAAAACTATTCAGCACACCTCCCTGCTCAGTATAAATACACACTTATTTTCCAACCTCTGCTTATTGCCACTTCTCATACACATTAATCAGAATTTTGCCAAACACCTTTCTACCTCCTGTAGTTTGTGCATTCAGTTTTACCCTTTTTCTCTATTTAGAGAAAGTAACAGCATTTTTTTTTTTCAATTTTTATCAAGCTTTTGTTCTTTATACTAACATTCATAGGGCTCATTTTGCCTTTTAGTTTTGACCAAAATCAATTTTTAAAATTATTATTGTTATTTTTTACTTCACGCTGCTGAAAGCTTCTTATTTAACTTTCTTAATTCACTTTTGAACAACTTTGTTTCCATTAAAATCCAATTTTTTAAAATGTTTCCCCACTGTGTTTATCACTTATAACTTAACTGTTAAGTTTATAAAGAACTTTTATATACAGTCTCTCATTTCATCTTTTGTAGCAATTTTTTTCTAATATACATTTTTCTCTTATGCATAGCCTCTTTCACTTCATTATTGTATTTTTCTACTTTGTTAGAGTAACTTCCACATTCCCTTTCCTTAGTTCATTTTTTTATCATTACAGAAATTCAGACAAACCACTAAAGGTTTTAAAAAACATTTCTTTTTCTTTATACCACCATTTTATGATTGCTTGGAATTTTTCAGTTTGCAAGTATTAGCTTTAATTTAATAAAACTGATAACAGTGATCATGTTTAAAAATTGCCTTGCTGTCTGTGAAGTTACAGCTGCTTTTAAATGAATTTTCAAAACTAATTTTAAAAAATATTTTCTTCCTTTCATTTCTGTTTCAATTTCAGTTTTATAAAATCAACATTGTAGCCTTATTGTATACTTTCAAGGTCCTAAATAAAGGATCAATTATTTGAATTTTTCACATTATGGTTGATAGCGTCATTGACTGCTACTGTCATTAAAATTTTTTTTAGCAGTAATAGTTAACAAAGATGATTGAGCTAATCTGTAAGACTTATTGAGAGTTATTTGGTTAAAACAATGTTGGACATATAATGATTTAAGAATACAAAATCATTACTTGATGCTACTTAATTTGGTTAATTGATCAGATTTTTAAAAATTAATCAAATGTATATTTATTTTTATATTCTGATAGACTGTGATTTGTTTATATAGATGGCACATAGGAATGTGCTTGGCAAACATTTTAGCAGTTGTGTTTGCAATGACATTGGCACTTTCTTAAATGTAACATGTTGATAATGTTTAATTAGAATCTTTCTGTCTTCTATCCTGATTCTTATCTTAATTTATAAAAAAAAGGACAACAGAATGGAATTGGAATTCTGTCTTCCAAACCAATGTACCCTATTGCTACACAGTTTGTTGCTATATCTTTCTTTGGAAGCTTTCTGTTTGCTGAAAATCACTATATAGCTTTGCATTCTCATGTCTGTTTCAGTTTCAGGATAACCAATTTTTCAGATTTTCAGCTTCTACCTGAAAAACTTTATAATGACTTGCAGTTTTTTAAATCAAAACTAACTGGCTATTCTAAAGCTGAGGTTTTAGATCAATTTTGATTCCTCATGGTTGTTATTAGAAGGTTTAAATCTTAAATCTTAATAAAAGAGGGGTTCTGGAAAATGTAGCTCTAACCAATTTGGAGAATAACTATGTTGGTGAAAGCTGGTTTTACTGTAGAAATAATTGATTCCTCTTCAAGGTTTCTTCAGGATTCTTCTTTCACAGTGAACTATATAAATATGACCAAATGATATTTTCTGTTTCTACACTTGTTTTTCAAATATTTAAATTTGTACCTTCTTTAAGCTTTACTTCAGTTTTAGATAATACAATATTTAAACTGTTATTTACTATTTATTTTCCTAACTCCTTTTCTTTCAATTTAAACAACAAAACCTGCTCCAAATTGCAAATGTGCTCCCTTGCTGTCTATGTGTCGTCCTTTTAAAATCTGATTTCCAATCCAAAGATTGGATTAAAATTCCTAGCTATCAGGAAACATTAGTGTTCTTTTGTTTAGTTCCCTGACCACATAATTATCAATTTACAGTGCTGAGAATAGCCAAATTCTAAAAAGCATGTCATTTAAACATGCCAGGAGCTAGTCTGTATTTAATTGTCTTGCCACAATAAAAAGGAGATGCTTCCAAACCCACTGAAATGTGGTTAGATGTTGGAAGAATTTGAGGGGATGGAATTTGAAGAAAGGATAAATTGAAGCTTAAGTGAATAATGGCCTAGTTGTATAAGAGACCTTATTAAAAATGCAGTTGAAGATAGATATATTTTGCAAGATGTTAAAAAAATCTGAAAGCTATATCCCAATGTTTTGATAAATAAACTACAGGTTTAAATTGATTTTCTACAAGTCAGCCATGGTATGCTATCTCATCTCTCCTCCAACCCTCCCTCCCTCCTCCCCTCCATTCCTCCCCCCTCCTCTTCTCAATAGACAAGACAAAACATTTAAACTGGAAGAGCATCAAGAAAAGAAAAGAGCAGGATGTGGATAGGCAAAGCAATAACAGCTTCAGTTGCTGCCCATGTATTGGATTTTAGGGAAAATATTTATTTTGGAGATAGGTTGTAAGTTTTGTCCAAAGCAAATTATTTCTTTTAGCCAGACCCTTTTGAATGGAAATAGTACTTGCAGTGTCTAGCAGATTTTGGTTGATCCCCAAACAACTAAGCAGGTTTAGTCCAGATTAGTACTTGGATAGAAGACTCAAAAAAATAAATAAATTCCAGGACTACAATGGGCAAAGGAAGCCATTGAAAAACACTCTGGGAGAAGGCAATATCAGATCATTTCTAGGAAGACAACAGGGTCATATCCAAGTAATTTCTTAACCTGCATAATGATTTACAATATCAAGTAAATACAACATATAGCAGTTTTGAGTAAAAAGCCATTCAAGTGAAACACACCAAAAAGAATATCCTGGCACCAATCAATCACGTCCTGGCTTCTTCCAGAAAAAAAGACTGAACAAACTACATGAGCAGCTAAATATTTGTTCCTGAAATCTACAGCATACAAATGTAGTTTTTTCCCCTTGACTTCCAATATCTGACTTGTTTGGGAACAATCAGCCAGAGAGACCAATTCATATTATTAACAGTCTAAGATGAAACTCCTAACATCCTAACATCCTTCATCATTGGTCATGTGGATTAAACTTTCAATATTACTGGGAAGGTTACATATAGTTTATACCTTATTAAATAACCCTGGAAATAGTATCCATGTTTTCATAACTATGTTTTTACTTATACCTATTATCTTGTAAGCAATTGACAAACCAAATAAAATAAAAATAAATAAATATCCAGGATATTTCTTCATACAAGACAGAACTTTTCAGAACCATTGGGTGTGTGATAATAAAATTCCATGAGGAATAACTGTCCACTAAACAATGCATTCAAGCATATCTAAATCCAGGAATAATCAACCCAAGTATAAATTCCTAACCATGAAGCACTAACATTATTGTAAACAATATCAGGCAAGTGACCAGTTGTTATAATTAGTATCATCAATACATCATACAATATAACAAGAGAAGCAGGTGCCCCTGAAAAGTATGTATGTATGTATTTTGTGTGTATACACACAAGTGTATATGTGTATGTATATTTGTGTGTGTGTATATACACACACACACATGCATACTTAGAAGCTAGGCAACTCACACAAAATGTATTCTTTTCATATTTCAGGATTCACACTGGTGATACTTTGACTATTAGTGATTAGTATTATCATTTTTAATATGTGTTTCTATCTAAATGGAATACAAGACCTGCTCCACTGTCACTCCAAATATTCTGTGATAAGGTGGGCTGAAAAAGAGGGACTTTTCCAAAGTGACTCAGTAAATTCCATGGTTGAGAGTCACTGGAACTCAAACTCTCTCTCTCTGTCTCTCTCTCTGTCTCTCTCTCTGTCTCTGTCTCTCTCTCTGTCTCTCTCTGTCTCTCTCTCTATCTCTCTCTCACATACACCACACCACACACACACACACACACACACACACACACACACACACACACACACAATCTCTTACACACTCCCACTGCCACAACCATTACATTGTACTGACTCTAAAGGACTATGAACAGAGGTGGTATTCAGCAGGTTCTGATCAGTTCTGGAGAACCGGTAGCAGAAATTTTGAGTAGTTTGGAGAACCAGCAAATACTACCTCTGACTGGCCCCACCCCATCTATTCTCTGCCTCCCGAGTCCCAGATGATTGGCTGGGTCTTCTTTTGTTGCCATACACAGGAGAACGGAGCTGGAAAGCAGGTTAGTGGGGTGGGGAGGGAATGGGGATTTTACAGTATCCTTCCCCTGCCATGTCCACCAAGCCATGCCCACCAAGCCATGCCATGCCCACCAAGCCATGCCCACAGAACTGGTAGTATTTTTTTTTGAATCCTACCACTGACTATGAATGTGAACTTTTGTTTAAAAGTAATATCAGTACAAAATGAATAAAAATAAAGACCTCCCACACAGTATAATATTTAGGTAGGGTTGGTTTCTGTCAAAACAAGAGATACAAAATTAAATGCAAGAGTGACTAAAAATTATATCACTCTGCATAATGGGATGGTGGCTAGACTTCATTTAAATACTTGATTTTAAAAAAAGCTGCTTATTTCACTTAACTTGTTTAACCATGAGAAATGGAAAAAGCACACAAACAGCAGAGGGTCTTTCACATTTATCTTAGTTTTTCTTACCAGTTGGTTAAACCAGGTGATAAACCCAATTCTTGTGTGCTGACAGCTATAATAATCAAGAACCTTCTTTGTTCATTATGCTGTCTTTTACTCCAGCAGTCTCATTTAGCCTTGCATTTAGTAATCACTCAGTGTGACGGCCCCCTAATGAAGAAATAAAACATAGAATCTAAGACCCATTCTTCTAGCAAAAACATACACTCTGCTCCATTGGCTTGTAAAATCAGGTTTCCGTTCACTATTAAGCTAGGTTAAAAAAAGTAATATTGGGTAATTTGGAGAAAAACACCTGGAATGGGTAGAAAATTACTCTGCCTTCAGTTTTACAGAGGGAAGGAAGACATTTGTATCATTAATTATTTATTTTAGTGTTGCTATTCCCATGTTTTTACTGTTGTACCATATGTAATAGTTGCCTTAACCATGGAAATAGCTACTATGCTTCTATATCTTAATTTTCCAAATCAGAAGAGGTGCACTTTAATTAATTCTGTTTTGTTTGAATTTCATAGTAGCAGGAAAGAAACTAGATTTTTTTTTAGTACTGCCCTTTTTATACAATTCGCTAAGATAAATTTAAAAATTGCAAGTTTAATTTTATGAATTTGCTAGTAAACACAATGTGCAACAATAAAAATCACTAGCATTGCCATGATCCAGACTATAGCTTAAGCATCTGTTTCTTTTTTAAAAAAGTTTTGAATCTTATAATCACTGAATATTCTTTTTAAATCAGTTGCACAGTTTTTATGTTTATGGGTTGACTAAGTGAAAGATAGAAATTGGATATCCAAAGTGAATGCCAGAGCTGCTAGTTTGGCAACATATGGCGGGCGGTTTAAGACTGATTAAATTTACAAGCTCCTGCTGGTGAAGAGTGCACATGAGAGCCTCATAGATCATAAAAATGAAGCACTGCAAACTCTCAACGGAGATCAGTGATGAAAGAGGAGGCAGCTAAGGGAGTGCTTGTGGTGAAGTTTGCATAGTTATGGAGGAGGTGTCCTCAGTGTGCAGAATGACCGTGTGCCATCAGTTTTTCCTGGACATATTCCTCTCCATTTACCTCAGGATCCACTAAAGAAATGAGACTCACCGACCCTTATTCTGTGGGTTGGTTAGTTATCAGGATTAGCTTGGTAATGTCCCCTTCTTGCAATTCTAATCACATGCCCTCTTCTAGGCATCGATTGTGGGATGATACACACTGGCTTCAGAATTTTTGCTGAATGAATCCATCCTTATTGAAAACACTATGTTGTAGGCATTTTGGATATACTAAACAGCCTCTATTTGAGCCTTGCATTCTGATTTATATACTTACAGTATTGTAGCATATACTCACATTACTTGTACACTAAGTTAGGAACATGGCTTGAACAGCTCATAAGACGCCAATACATAAGTGATAGGGACAAAATATCTCCAAGTTTACATATATTAATTCTTTAGACAGATAGCTGAAATGTATATGTTGAGAGATAAAACTGGAATGCCTGTTAGTTATTATTCTAGTCTAATTAACTATTCAGAGTTGTCAGAATAGATGCTGACTGCCAGCAGCACAGAGAAATAAGTTTGAGGGCAAAGTATAATAAATTGATAAAATATGACATTGAAGAACAATATGTATGCAATTTTACATATTTTGCTTTATTCCAAAGGATTTGCCTTCAGTTGTTTTTGAAATTACTCATTTCTAGAAAATGTAGTATTTCTGTAAATGAGAATGATACCATTTAAATCAATTTTAAAATGATATTTTCATTTATCTTGATGACTTATTTTGTTAATTCATTTTTTATGAAAAAATTTTATGGTAATTTGTAAATCAAAGAATAACATCAATAATAATAAAATAAAGATTAGGTGAAAATAAAATGGAAATGTTAAAATAAACTCAGAACCATGTAAAACAATACCATGGAATTAAACAATCCAGAGTATACCAGTAATTTTTTTTTAAAATCACTCAAATATTATTTGTTTCCATTTATGTGTCATATCTATCTATCTTTGAGTTATGTTAGCATATAGGAGAGATACTTATTTGATCGAACATATTAAACTCAATGAGGTCAAAGTAATTAATATTGTCTACCTATCTTGAAAGCCTAATGTAAATCTGTCTCTTTGTAAATGATAGTGAATAATGTGGTCTCTTGGGCTATCCAAACAAAGAGCAATGGATTGACATTATAAAATAATCTCCCTGTAAAATCCTTTGAAAAAGGGAATTTAGGTTAAAGATCCCACATTTTAAAAAGCTGTAGAAAATTAGTGTCTCTTTCTAAAATCTCTATGTTCGCTTCAGATTGCTATGGAATTGAAAAAGGGCCTCCCTATAAACTGAGAATATAATTTAAGTTGTTTTGCCTTTTTATAGCTAAATGTAGCTTACTGTTTATATCCCCTAGAAAGGATATTGTTTTTAAATTACCATTTCAGTCCTATTACTCAAAACCTCTGCTTCTAATGCATTCTGACAGTTATCAGCATAATGAAGCATAATGAAATGATGGGCAATCTACAGTGAAGCTCAGCATGGATTCCACGAGTGCTTGAGTGATTCAGTTGTGAAAATGTGAATGGCCCTTACCTTGTTTCCAAGGTCAAGGGTTCCAGACAGAAGTCTAAATATTACGTGCAAATGGCCCTAGGAATTTTCATGAAGCCATTGTGTATATAAAATAACAAGTGGAGTATTTTCTTTAATTTTTGCAAAAGATTCAGCTTCATTTTATTTAACACACCTTTTACATCCAATTTCAGAAGCCTAGTTACACAATGTTAAGCTCATGGTGGGTACACAATAACTGTAAGTAAAGACAAGCCTTGAAAGGATATTGACTATCTTTTCCTTTATGTAGCTTTCCGTGATTTTCCCCGTTTCCATTAATTCTAAACATACAAACCAATGCTTATAATGGGTTTATCTGTAATTTATTTCTCTATTAGTAGACAAAGTAAATTAGATAGAATAATATGGTTTTAAAGTCAGAGCAGAATTTGAACTTCCTAATGATTCCCTCCCAATGAAAGCTCTGCTAGTCAACTTCTTTGAAAGCCTGATTTTATGTACATTTTTTCTACCTCTGGATGCTATTGTATAATTTCTGGTGATAATGTTGGTGCTTCCTCCCTCCCACCAACAAACCAATAAAATTCATAAGATTTCATGTATAATGAGCTCTTGCAAGACTTTCATCATTTACATGTTTTATTTTATAGAGATCAGAGTGTTTTATAAAGTAAAGGCTACAGCTCTTTTGTAGGTCAAGTGGACAGTAAGAAAATTTTCCTTCAAAAAAATTAAAAACCCACTGGTGATATCATGAACATACTTATATAATTTTCTTGGCAACAATATAGAAAGGTTTATCTTTATTGCTTTCTGAGATTTACTTATTAATCTATCATTCTTGGTCACCCCCTATCCAAGTATCAACCAAACTAATCCTGTATAGGTTCTGAATAGAGTCTTTCTTTGTACAAATCCCTATTCATGCTTATTGTCTTATTTTCTCAGCTTTTCTGTTGCTTTTTTCCAATAATAAACATTCTGCTTCTACTATTAATATCCAGTTTTCATTTAAAGAGAAAAAGCAAAAACACCAGCAAAGATTCTCTTGCCTTGGATTTATACTTCTGCAGACTTTTCTATTTTTCCTTAAATTTTCAATTTCTGTATCTTTGATATGGATGCAATGTTTTGGCTATTTGAAAATTACACTTAAAATTTAAGTTCAATATTAATATAGGTAATCTTCCAAACAGGCTCTTGTTGCTGCTTCTAAATGCTAGGTCAGTTTGTGATCAACCATTTGCTTCTGGATCCAATTTAAAGAGCCTAGCTGTGTGAGAGATTGCCTGGCTCTTACAGTTTCTACCCACCCTTTATTATCAGGCAGAGTGCCCATTCTCCAAGTCTTGATTACATAGTGTCAACTGAGGGGATGCAGATCAATATGGCCTCCCATCCCCATTTAAAATAACATTGAAAATCTTTTTCGTAGGCCTTGGGTTAGATTGAGACTTTTAGCATCTGATAAAATTGGCTTTGTAGATTGATCACTTCTTTGATTTACAATAATGATGGTTTGCACATAGTCTAGAAAGTATAGAAAGAACTTGATGGCTGGTACTTTAAGTGACTTCTGCACTTAGTGTACCCAGTTGTGTCCCTTGTAAAAACATATAAGGCTATGTTCAAGAATGACTAAACAGCTTTAAAGTAAGAATAATCCTTAATGGAAAAATTCACTCCAATATTAGGTGACCAAGGAGAAAAAATAACTGCCTCATATATAGCTCTTAGCTTATAGCTCTTTTTTTCTTTCAAAGTCAAACTTGCATAGCTACACTATTTGCTGTGGCTTATAACCTGTCTTTCAAGACAGAAAAGAGGGAAAGAGATTAACATTGAAGTGCTGATCTGAAGGGCCTTAAACTCTTAGTCTTAAGATAGTATTGATACATTCTTGGCAGCTTAGAAAATATGTGATGAATGAAGCCATGAAAGAAAGAGTCCATAGTTCCCATTAATCCTGCAAGTGGAGGTGGACTTTCTTGCAGCACAAAGTCGAGATGCTACCGGAAATCTTAATCAATTAGTCTAAAAAATCAATGCATCAAGAAGTGTGGGTTGGTGATGAGTTAGGGAAATGACTGGAATACAATATAATAAAAGTAAAAAAGGAAAAGAAGATGTAGTGAAAAACATCTGGGCCTCACTTAACAACCACTTATCCAGTGACCATTTGAATTTACAAAAATGCTAGACTATTGGTAATTTTCATTCATCCTCAAACTTAAATTAGTCACAGCATCCCATGATCACCTGATTGCCATTGGTAACTTTTTTGCCAGCTTTCTACAAGCAAATAGTGAATAGTGAAGCAAGCAGAAGGTTGCAAATAATGACCATAGTGACAGCAACTGAAAGTGCTAGAATTGCCACTGAGTCCCGAGTGGCCCATCATATGATAATGTGATTCAGTGATGAATATTCGAGTTCCAATCACTGTCATAAAGTGAGAACTACCTATAATCATACAGAAGTCCTAATTTTGGACCAGTACAGTCTCTTTTCAAATAAATTTTTACTTTCCATTCCCCACCCAATCAGATGTTGATGGTCCAGAGGATAGGAGTCACTGCAGAAAAGCTTGCTTCTTAGTTCCCATCAGATGGAATTCTTTGGTAATGGGATCTGTAGCATACTACTCCTGCCATACATGAAAGAACAGGTAGATATAATGAGGAAGAGTGAGTCCCTCAGTTAATTGTCCCAACCAGGACTTTGAATTGGTCCTGGAAACAAACTGGTAACCAATGCAGCTCTTGAAACAGAGATGTAACATTTGTCTTCTAGGAACACATGTAACTGCCTATGCAACCACATTTTAAGGCAGCCGAACCTTCCAGAAACTCTTCAAGGGCAGCCTCATGTAGAGTATATTATAATAGTCCACAATAAATGCTGATTTATCATCACTATCATAGCAGTATTGTAAATTGGACCCCTCGTTTTCCCTGCTGTGCTACAATAATGATACTGGGCAGTTTTTCTTGTTAGTTCATCTTTATTTCTATTAATCAATATAAGTTTTCTCCCTCATAATGCCTAGTATGGGGAAAAAAATGTTTTGAGCTGCCAGCTGGACCTTTAGCACGATCAACTTTTAATTTTGCTTACATTTGAAGTATAATATAATAGGATATGACTCATAAAGGAGGGCAATTATTTAATACCTAGCATCTTCAGAATTAAATTTCTAATAAAAAATGTAGATCAAACTAATAGCTTTATTTATTTTTCTCTCTTTTTACTTCTGTCTTTTCCCCTTCAAGCAAATCATTTGCGGAGATGAGAGATAGCAGCACAATCTTTATCATGCAAGTGTTACTAAAGACAGCTGAATAAAAGACATTATAAAATATCCTTGAAGTAGAGCATGATGTCACTTCATTTGAGGTTAAAAAATATAATTGCAAATCCCACCAAACAATAGCTTTCTCTGTTAAACTTATAGATGGATATAGGCAAATCTGGAATGATGATATGACTCAAGTTGAGAGACAAGTAAGGAGGATTGTGATGCCATAATTGCTTTGCTTTTTTTAAGGAACCATTTCTTAATACTACTTGTCTGATATTAAAATGCAAAATCAAGAGAAGAAGGAAATCCTTACAAAAGTACCTTAATTTAGATATGTTCATAGATTTTTGGGAGAATATTTTTTGATATTGACTCCTGGCAACTACCTGGAGAAATCACTGTAGTTTTCTTGGTAGGATTTCCTTGGTGGCTTGCTATTGTCTCCTTGCTGTGGTTCAAGGGCACACAATTTGCTTTGTATCTAAAGCGGAATTAGAACTCACAGTCTCCTGGTTTCTCTCCTGCTACCTTAATCACTACACCAAAGTGGTTCTCCTTAGATTTTTAGAGTGTAATGAATGTGACACTTTCATGACAGCAACTAAAACAGCTTTAGCTGTCCACTTGTACTGAACAAGTAGGTGTATCCAGGAAATAAAAAAAATATGTGATTGAAGGATGCTTTCCTCTTTGCGACATTTTCCCAGTCAGAGTCCCTGAAACACTTCTAAAATTTAAGAATTTTGTTGACTAGTACAGACAGAGTACAGGAGATGGGGGGAAAGGGAAGTATTTGCAGAAACCAGAAAAACAAACTTATGTCTCTTTCATCTTATTCTTATATGATGTAGCTGCTTTCTCTTCTCCCAAAGCTCTGCAACATAGCAGAACCATAATTCATTTGTATTTACTGGTTTCCAGTGTGTTTTCTTATGGCTAAGATACCTGTCAAGAAGAAAATAGTGGATAAAGTGACTAGCTTTCATGTTCCCATTATATTCATTGTTCTATGGGTCTCTTGCACCAAACATTTGAACAATTGGAGTAAGAGAAGTTCACTATCTGCAAAATCTGCACTATCATCCTGGGCTTTTTGTTCAGCTATTTTATCTTTGTGTCCGTGTACACTATTCATATTGTATGTCAAGTATACATGAAATGAATAGAATAAGTATCTGTTAAAACGACCGACAAAGAAAATGCCTGCAAAAAGGTATATTTTTGAAGGGTTTTTCACCTGCACTAAAAGTTCACAATATTCAGTTTCGGGAAATAAACTTTCTTAGGAAGGGGATAGATTTCATTTACCAAGAAACCTAGCTATGGACTTGGTAATGTAGGGACCAAACAGATATGTTGTGATTTATGCAAGTCTGAATAGTGCAATGTTCAGTTTAGATAAACTGATACCAGGTCATGTTTAATACAAGTTGAAGTTCACTTACTGAGAGACTATATGAATACAGTTGAAGCTATTGCATGTGTAGTTGCCACTAGGCTTTTATACATTGATTGTGTGAAAAATTGAGAAAAAGAAGGCTAAAAAAAAAAACTCAAAAAAAAAAAAAAGAGAGGGCTATTTTGAAGAAATAGAGCAGAATGTAGGAGATAGCATGTACGTTTTGGATATGGGCTTATCCTCCAGCTTGTCCTTTGCCCCCTTGATTTATTTATTTTAAATATTTATGAGATCTATCTAGAAGATCTCACAGCAGGTTATAATGCTTTAGAAAACAATAAAAGAAGCTAAAGCCACATAAAAAATAATTGAAGAATGGTCTACTATTACTACTATTTCCTGCATTACCTACAGCTTCTAAGAGTCTTCAAGGGAAGATTTATTAAAAATAATTTAAAGTTGTTAACATGTTCTTTTAAACTTTTGCTACTATATTTCATTAAAAAGCACATATTTTTAAAATAATAAATAATATTTCCAATGAGCTGAAACCAATTACCCTATTTCCCCTAGAAATATCACTTTGAATAGTGCAATTCAGACAAGAAGGCGCCGACGATGGCTGCCTTGGTGAAATGCTCTCTAATGGTTTCTTTATTCCTTATTATTATCTGCAATTCACTATGGATTTCATACTCACGAGACCATCTGTTAAGAATTAGGCAATGTTTCCTTAAGGAACAGCTTTCTGATTCCTTGCTCCCACCTGTCTTTGCAAACGTGGAGGAGATTCTAACTAATTCTTCAGTGCTATGGATTACAACAAACAAAGGAGGAAAGCGACAACGCCAAAAAAGGAGATGAGGTAAACAAGCGGGAATTTTAAACAGACTAAGGAATAGGGGAGAGAAAAACACTCCTCTCCCTTCAATCTTTCTTACTAATTTACACTCACATGCTAACAAGATGGATGAAATTCATCTCTTAAATAGATGGAATTCTGATTTCTATAATTCTGCAGTTCTTTGTTTTACTGAAACTTGGCTTAATCCACAAATTCATGGGGACAACACCATATACATCCCAGGATTTCAGATATTTAGATCAGACAGAATTGAAGAGACATCAGGTAAAACAAAGAGTGGAGGATTATGTTTATATATCAACATCGGCTAGTCTCAGGATATAAATATAATATATAAGTACTGTGATTGAAAACTTAGAGTCTTTACACATCAACTGCAAGGCATTTTACTCTCCACTTGAGTTCTCCTCATTTCTCCTAATAGCTGTGTATGTTCCTCCACAAGCCTATGTAAACAAGGCATTACGAACTCTTGCTGATCAAATTATGGAGGCTGAAGCTAAACACCCAGGTTCCCTTCCCATCATTTTAGGAGATTTCAATCAAGTAAATTTAAGGAATGAGCTCCCAAAATATTTCCAGTGTGTAAATTGTCCCACCAGAGGCAAAAATACTTTAGACACTGCTACACAACAGTAAAAGATGCTTATAGGTCTTTACCATGAGCAGCTGTGAGATACTTTGACCACTGCATGATTCACCTTGTACCTGCCCACAGACAAAAACTTAAAATCATGAAACCAACAATTAAATCAGTGAAGACTTGGTCGGATGAGGCAAAGCTGAAACTCCAGGCCTGCCTTGATTGCACTGATTGGAATGTTTTTGAAGATGCCTCTGCAGACCGAGATGAGCTCACAGATACTGTAACATCATATGTCAGCTTCTGTGAAGACTTATGTGTACCAACAAGGAACGTGCAAATATATAGTAACAATAAACCTTGGTTCACAGCTAAACTTAAGCAGCAACGTCGTTCCAAAGAGGAAGCCTACAGAAAAGGTGACAGAATGCTATACAGCCAGGGCAGAAACATATTAACAAAAGAGATCAGAGCAGCAAAAAGAAGCTACTCTGAAAAGTTAAGGAATCAGTTCTCAACAAATGAACCAGCAAACATGCGGAAAGCTCTTAAAAACATCACTGGCTTCAGCAAACCTCCTTCCTAGGAAGAAGGAAATCAACAACTAGCAGATGAACTGAATGTGTTTTACTGCAGGTTTGAAAGGAAACTACAGCCACCTATCTCCACAACCCACATCTCAAACACACCAAGCCTCCTACAACTGGCCCCAATCCATTGGGTTCACAACCTCTGGTGATCACAGAAAAAGAAGTGCAAGATCTATTTCATGGACAAAAGCCAGGAAAAGCACCAGGGCCAGACAAGATAACTCCTTCTTGCTTAAAAGTCTGTGCTGACCAATTGGCCCCCATCTTCACCCGAATCGTCAATAGATCACTAGAGATGCGCTATGTTCCTTCCTGCTTCAAATGTTCTACCATCATCCCAGTGCTAAAGAAGTCCTCCATCAAGGAACTGAATGACTACAGACCAGTTGCTCTAACATCTGTAGTTATGAAAATCTTTGAAAGGCTTATGCTGTTCCACCTAAAAGCCATCACAGATCCGCTGTTAGATCCCATGCAATTTGCATACCGAGCAAATAGATCGACCAATGATGCTGGTAACATGGCTCTGCATTACATCCTACAACACCTTGAATCTCCAAATACCTACGCAAGGTTACTCTTTATAGACTTCAGTTCAGCATTCAATACCACCATTTCTAGACACTCTTCTAAGTAAATTAAACCAACTAGAGGTACCTGAACAAACTTGTAAGTGGATCATAAGCTTCCTAACAGACAGGAAGCAGCAGGTGAAGCTAGGCAGAATCACATCCGATATCTGTACAATCAGCACAGGGGGGCCCCAAGGCTGTGTGCTTTCTCCACTGATTGTACCCTATGACTATCATTAAGTCTTGTACATTATGATTCTTGATTCTTAATGAATGTATCTTTTCTTTTATGTATACTGAGAGTATTTACACCAAGACAAATTCCTTGTGTGTCCAATCACATTTGGCCAATAAAAAGTATTCTATTCTATTCTAAATTCTCAACCATTTCATGAGATTCATTATCAGCAGTAATCAAGACGTACCTGTGTATCCAATCAAATAAACTCACCCCTTTGGAAAGGTTCCTCATAAAAAGGAGATAAATTTTAGTTCATCATTACTTTGTCTTTCAAAGTCTACAGACTCAAAACTAAAATGTTGAGGTATTAAAATAGCCATTACTTTGGTCATCACTAAACTCAGTAGAAGACTGCCTTGAAAAGGAAATTGCATCCCATATAGAACAACCTTTCCATCTGGTCAAATTGTAAAAAGCTTTAATTGAGGATAGCATCTGATCACACCCAAGGAATTTGCTCAGAATAACTCGCTCAGCAGATTATTCATGAAAATGTAGTCTGGGCAGACACTATTAAAGTCTTAGTCATAGTAATTGCTCAGAGGCCTTTCTAAACAGTGTCTGTTCACTGATGTTTTTGAAGAGTGTTATTGTTTTGTTTCTTAAAGGGTAATGTGTGTCAGAAAAGATTTATGTCAACAAAAGGATAGGCTTGTTTGGTTTGTCAATTGTAAAAGCCTCCTGGGATCTTTATTGCAGATTCTCTCAATAAAAGGGTGGCTTGACAATGTGTGAAGTGGGAAGTATTTCTTTTTAGGTAGACCTATTTCCTTCAAAAAGATATTACACTCATTGGCAATGTGCCACATTTCCTTGTTTGTGCCTTCTGAGAGGGTAGGAGAGAAAGAAATCCCATAGTTGTGCTCTCAAGATTTTTTAGCCCTTTGAGTTTGTCTATGTGAACAATACTGCAAAATTTACAAAAGTGCTTCCGCCACCTATGTGGCCCAATGACGTTGATGGAAAACTAGGTTATGCTTGAGGTTGTTACACTGCTTGATAGTATGCCAGTTTTCCATTTTTAAAAATTGAAATAATACTTTTTAAAAAATGCTAAGTCAAATGGTCAGTGAAGGCCAAAGAAAATAGCCTTCAGGCCTCATATTGTGCTTGAGGTGCAGGATTTATTGTAATATGCATGAGTTGTGATAAGTACCTGAGATAGCTTTCACATCATTTCTTCTGTTTGGCCAGGACAGATATTTTGGAATTTTTCTTCTGTTACTTAAACATAATTTGCTAGCTATGTGAACAGGGTGTTTGTTACCTTTCTTTTTTCTTTAACACCAAGTAGGGTTGAATTTTCTAATTTCCCTTCCACACTACCTGTATGGAAGTACACAAGCATATTGCAAGCCTCAGTTTTCTCTGTTTTCTGCTTGACTGCTTCTCTATTGGGGCTCTACCCTTCTCTGTCCCATGTACTTGATTCAGATAAGTACATTTTCACACATAAAATTGAACTAAGCCCCTTCAAGAGCATCTCAATGAACCTGACTGATGCTGTGTTATTAAACCCTAAAGCTGTTGTAATTGATGTAACAAGTACCCAGTCTGAAATTGAGAGATAGGAATCATTGAGTATAAATAACAATTTGTTATCTGGCAGCTCTGCATTCTATGTAGACTTTACCTTTGCAAAGCCATCAAGAAAGAATGTATTAATCTGATGTATATTTCATCTTTTCTCAACGAGCTCAAGATGTAGTATTTCTGACGGCAAATATGCCTAAGAATTGAAAGTTGAAGACAATTTACATAATATCCAATTATAAGGAGAACGATCTCCTTTCATGGATGTGCACATAGATGCACAATGAAACATTTTTTCACAAACCGTACTACTGTTATCTCATTTATGTTTGTACATATTTCTCATTTTTACGGTATTTTTCTTTAGGTTCTCCATACATTTATATACTTGCACACATATAACCCACACCTTTTCCCCATTAACAACATCTTTTCTCATTCACATGTATGTATTTCATGTACAGATATCCTTCTACATCTTTTAATGGCCAGCTTTACCTATCTAGTGCTTTAATATATTACATTAGAACCCAGTTATACATGTGTGTGGTTTGTAGAAAATGCAAGCTTACACACACCTGTACTATCAGACTCTGAAGCCATATAGACCAGTGGTTGCCAACCAGTGGGCCGGGGACCACTGATGGTCCACAATAAAATTTTGGCGGTCCACAGAGAAATGTTACCCCCAAAGCACCCTCCAAAACAATTAATCCAGGCTGCGCGGGAACACAAGGCTGCGCCACACACATGACCTGTGTGAACACAAGGCTTACATAGCTTGCATTGGGAACAACATGAGGTAGTGAGGGGAGGGAGGAAAGGGTGGAGGGAGGAACTTGCCCCACTCAACCGCCATACCTGGCTGGCCACCGGGTTGCTTCTTTCCACTTCTTTCTTCTTCTGCTTTTGGCTGCAAGGAAAGCAGCAAAAGTCTTTCTTTATCTCCCCCCAAACTCCACCAGAAATGAGTCTTTGGGACTCTGCAAGCCAGCCTGTTCCAAGAGGCTGCGCCAGCATGACAAGTCTCACAAAGACTCATTTCTGACAGAATTTGGGGGAGAGAAAGAAAGACTTCTGCTACTTCTGCTGCTTTCCTTGTATGAAGCCAAAAGTCTCTTTCTCTCCCTCACCCCAAGAACGGAGCTGGAGACAGTATCCTGTGATCCCAAATAAAGAATGATCAATTGGTAGGAAAATGGGGTGGGAAATTTTCCTGCAGACTTTTTTTTTTGCGATTTCCCCAGGGTCTCTGGTCCACAGGATTTAAAATTATGAGTTTGGTGATCCCTGAGGTCCAAAAGATTGGCGACCCCTGATATAAACATTAACTGGGATCTCCTGATGCTTCAGTGCCATTCTATGTCCCCAACCCCCCAAACAAAAAAAACCCTAATGAATTAATGTAGAGATGCTTGTTAGAAAAGGGAGTAAACAGGTCTAGATAGGAAATTAGAATAATGAGTACTTAAAAGGGAGGAGGAAAAGTTGCATAAAGGTTTGCTTGGTTGTTTACTTTTAATGTTCAGTGACTAGTAAAAACCAAGATTAGGAAGATGATAAAAACAAAGGCCAGGATAAAAGAACAGAAAAACATTTCATTCAGACACTTGCTCCTAATATTAAGAGTATTCTGATCTTGCTTTGGGCCTTAGTTCAACAATACACACATTTAGAAATTGGTTGCTGTGTTCTGTTTTCTTCCAGACTAAAAAGTACAATATATGCATGTAGGCAGTGATAATCTATTCTTAGGGTTAGTGAGTAGCAGAAGAGTGTATGACATCTCATTCTTATACAGGTGAAACTCAAAAAATTGGAATATCGTGCAAAAGTTCATTTATTTCAGTAATGCAACTTAAAAGGTGAAACTAATATATGAGATAGACTCATTACATGCAAAGCAAGATAGTTCAGGCTGTGATTTGTCATAATTGAGATGATTATGGCTTACAGCTCATGAAAACCCCAAATCCACAATCTCAGAAAATTAGAATATTACATGCAATCAATAAAACAAGGATTGTACATAGAACAATATTGGACCTCTGAAAAGTATAAGCATTCATATGTACTCAGTAATTGGTTTGTGCCCCTTTTGCAGCAATTACTGCCTCAATGCGGCGTGGCAGGGAAGCTATCAGCCTGTGGCACTGCTGAGATGTTATGGAAGACCAGGATGCTTCAATAGCAGCCTTCAGCTCTTCTGCATTGTTCAGTCTCATGTCTCATCTTTCTCTTGGCCATGCCCCATAGATTCTCTATGGGGTTCAGGTCAGATGAGTTTGCTGGCCAATCAAGCACAGTAATCCCGCGGTCATTGAACCAGGTTTTGGTGCTTTTGGCAGTGTGGGCGGGTGCCAAGTCCTGCTGGAAAATGAAGTCAGCATCCCCATAAAGCTCGTCTGTGGAAGAAAGCATGAAGTGCTCCAAAATCTCCTGGTAGACGGCTGTGTTGACCCTGGACTTAATGAAGCACAGTGGACCAACACCAGCAGTTGAAATATAATGTAGACATATATAACCATTGGATGAAAGCACAATATAAATTTTAAATAAAATTTGGGATGTCTCCTATAAAATGATGGAATAAGTAGTTTAGTCATGGATGATTAATAATTGATAAATATATAAGCATATGTTAGTTTGACAATGTGAAATTTATATAAACTGTGAGTAATGACTATGAAAGATTCGTAACCAACTGACACACTGCATGTATATAAAATGGAAGATGGTTTTATGTTTTTATGTATTGTTTGTATATGTTTGTCTTAAAAAATATTTTTTTTTTTTAAAAAAAGAGTCTATTTCATATATTAGTTTCACCTTTTAAGTTGCATTACTGAAATAAATGAACTTTTGGACAATATTCTAATTTTTCGAGTTTTACCTGTACACCAAATCATTCAAATGAATGACTGATGATGTAGCCTATGGGCTTTTTTTTTTGGTACTGCACAATACATGGTATGTTGACCATTTGCTTATACATTTTTCTGTCCAGCCAGATATTTACAAATGGAAATCTGTTTGGAAGTATGGATGTAGCTGTACAGGAGCAGTTTTTATTTTCAGATAGCTTCTGACTGAAACACAAGGAAGCAAACTGCTAGAATTATTTTGTGTATGAAGCTTTAGTGCAGGTCAGAGAAGTATATCATGAGTCCTCCAGGCTGCACACACCTATGCTGGGTCCCTTGAAATCCTCCTCAACTGTAATTTTTAATATGAGAAAGCAGAATTATGAAAAGATAGAAGCAACTCAAGTAACAATTTATAAGTATTTAAATGAACTGAAATTAAATATAGTATTTATCCTGAGTGTATCTTTTGTTCCTGAACTCTCTACTCTTTGTGGAGATTAGCACATGGCACAAGGTTTAAAGTCCCAATTCTTGTTTTTGAGTCAATGAAGTTATATAACCATGTGTAGATATTTCTCTAAAGAGGCTTCCTATTTTTTTATTTTATTTATATAATTAAAAAAAAGAATGTTTTTCTTTTGCAGGCCCTCCATCAGCTCCCGAAAACTTGATTTCCAATGTCAATGAGACATCAGTGAATTTGGAATGGAGTTCCCCCCAGAACAAAGGTGGCCGTGAAGATGTGTCTTACAATGTGGTGTGTAAGAGATGTGGAGCTAGTGATCTGAACCGCTGCCGGTCCTGTGGGAGTGGCGTTCACTTCAGTCCTCAGCAGAATGGTTTGAAGTCCACGAGAGTTTCCATTACTGACCTTTTGGCACATACTAACTACACCTTTGAAATCTGGGCAGTGAATGGAGTATCCAAGCAAAATCCAAGCCAAGACCAAGCTGTGTCTGTCACTGTGACCACTAACCAAGCAGGTGAACTTTTTATTCCACTTTCATTTTCCCATTTATTCGAGCTTTCTCTGCAGATTCTTAGTCATCCATGTCATGGTTGTCCCAGTGGTGCTTTTTTCAAGAGGCAACTGGACTTTGAAGACATTTTGCTTCTCGTCCAAGAAGAGATGAGAAGCAAAATGTCTTTAAGAAAAAATAAAGAAAAACCAGTTGCCTCTTGAAAAAGCACCCTTGGAACCGGTTGGAAGTAGTAACAATTTTGGAGGGAAGAGAGCATATTTGAAATGTTAACACATATTTTGGATTTGATTTTGAAATTCTTACCCTAGAAGATTTACCTAATCACCAAATGGCTGAAACTGTGGGCATGGCCAGTGACAAAACTACCAATTTAGCAAAAGGCAGCTTGAATCCCAACTTGGCCTCTGCCATTGGAATACCTATTTTTAGAATGTAAGAGAGTACTGAAAATGCAGTTTGATGGTTTGCTTTCAAGGATGTATTCTTCTTACATAATTTGTTTCACTGACAGAATCTTTAAATATCAAGAGGGTTAGGAAGCTGCATGTTATAAGCTGAGGGATGCAGAGAGAAGGCAAGTATTTTGCTGTGAATAAGATCTGGATCAAAAACCAGTAGCTATAAATTGTGGAAGAAAATAATGCTTCCTCCAGTGCCAATTCTCTGCATCCCCCAGTCAGAACAATTTTTGATTTTTTTTTCAACCAGAGTTGGTATTCAGCAGGTTCTGACCAGTTCTGGAGAACTGGTAGTGGAAATTTTGAGTAGTTAGGAGAACTGGCAGATACCACCTCTGACTGGAGATTTTACAGTATCCTTCCCCTGCCACGCCCACCAAGCCATGCTCACAGAACTGGTTGTAAAAATGATTGAATCTCACCACTGTTTTTAATTATCACCTAGGAATCATTTCAACAGACTATAACAAAGAGAAGGAAAACACATTCTATGGTATACTTTAACACATGCTAAAATTGTGAAATACAGTATATTCCCAGTCATTGGTCTCTTTGGAGTATGTACTTGACTGTGTATACTAATCTCTGAGAATATGAGGAATCATATGACATAGGAAACATTACCTTTTACTGAATGCATCCTATTTTTTCTTGGGCTGAACTCTTCAGCCTTCAGCCATAAATTTGCTTATTTTTATATGAAAGATAAGTATACTAAGTTCCAAGAAGTAAAGTACAGTATACAGATAAATTAGTTTCAGCATATACTCAAATCTTGGCTTCTAAAAATTATATCCCCTGAAAACTATCACTGAAATTAAATGAATGATTATTTTTCTAAAATATATTATTTTGACCAAAATATAAATATATATTCTAATATAAATATTATAAATATTAATTTAAGTATAAATATTCCAATAATTTGCTTTCATCAACCATATGCAGCATTTCAAAAATCAAGTTGGTTTCTAAATCAGAACACAACACAAATGAAAAGTTGTAAGTAATTATAGAATAAAGATCTGACCTTTTATTTGGACCAACATTGTAATTATACAATTTGTAATACTATTTAGTTTTAATGAAACAAAGCCCAACCATGTATTTCCTAGGCAATTGTATAGTATATAAGCCTCTAAGTGGGAATAATTTGATACTTTACTAATAATATTTGTATTAATATTTGTAAGTTAAAACATATAATAGGCTGCTTTAGCAAAACATGTTTCTGCGAAAATCAGCCCCAAGTTGATTTCATATTTTTTCTAGCATCTGATAGAAATATGAAAGTTTGGAATTCTACCTCAGTGGATTAGAAAAGTACTTCTCCCTACATTTTCCCTTGATATTTTGCTTGTTTTTATTTAGTTTTCTATAGTTTCTGAAATCTCTTGATGTTTTAAGTGCCCCAAGAAGTTACACTGCCAAAAAGATGTAGCTGTTTTAAAGACATTTTTTTTTTTTTTTTGCTCCAAAGCATTCCAATTCAATTCATTTTAGAAACATGTACTTTTTGTTATGCTCTGGTTAAAAGTATCAGGTAGTGGGGCTTATATTTTTGCATATAGTTATTACAGTGTTTGTTTCCACTGTAAATGAAAATGTGGTACTATAGTGACAAACATATAGCTTGGTAAATCATGAATGTTTTCTATTTTGTTTATTAACTTGGTGAAGTTTGAAAAGTATATTTGGCCTTCCAGATTGCTGTTTAATTGTGAAGTACAAAAAGTATGCTTCAAGAGATTCCTTCTATAATGAACCCTTAGGTTTCCTCCCTTCCTGCCTCAGAGGCATATTAGGAGTTTCAAGATTGCCTTAAATTATCTTGACCTGAGAGAAATATTTCTGGTTATACAGTATGTGTGAGTCTGTTTGTGTGCTTCAAAATAAAACATTTGCAATCTTCTTCTTCTTTTTTTAGTTTCAAGAAATGCAGGCTTAAATAACAACGTATAAATACCATTTTGTGCTTAAAGTAAACATATGAATATGTTGCTATGTTAATGATTTGTGTTTCTACATTTATAAATTCTCTCAATAAGACTGCAACTTTGTTTGAAGATTGATATTTAAAATGGTAGCTTGCTGTTAATTCAGATTGATGAGATTTTATTAAAAATATGGTACTCTGTAGCAACTGATGTTTACACAATGTATAATTGATTATACTCATGTTTCAACTTGCTATTTTGTTACAGTAAACTTACTATCTAGGTAAACTAATGGAATCAGTGATATATAACATATTGAATGGATTGCTTCAACTACATACTTTGAATAGCAAGATTATATGCTTACGATTTATTAGTTCTGATTAGATTTTCAAGTCTAAAGATTTTTAAACTTCTTTCAGTTCTTTAACTTCAGTGGGTTGGTTAAACCTACAATTTTTTTTGTCCTCCTTGTGATAGTGATAAACTTTTAAAGATTTTTTTTGTAGGATATATTAAGACATTTTTAAGAATATTTAGAAATATGTCAGCTTTATAAAACATAATGCAAGAATGGCAAACAAATTTCCATATGTATTATGTTAAAAGATTGGTTTCAATAGGGAATCGGTTGAAATATCCAGATGAACATTAGAAAATTTCAGGATATTCTAGTCTTCTCTCCTGTTTTGTTGGCAGTCTGTGTTCTTCTGCTGTTTAAATTTTTAAACAAATATAATTGTTATCTGGTTAGGTTAACTTTAGTATTTTTTTAAGTTAGTCACACTATTGGAGTGGATTGCAGAAATATTGGTTAAGAGGGAAAGGTCTATAAATAAATAAACAGACTTTTACCTCACAGCACTTAAAGATATTTTAAAATTGCAGTTTTAGTCAGAGAAGGATCTTTTGTATGAAGATATTCAATTCTGGATGATTCCCCCTACTCCACTTTCTTTTTTTTTTCAATGTGTCTAGCTATCTGTCTACCTGTTGCAAATCTTTATTTTAGAGAAATTGAGATTTGTAGATTATTTTCTTATAGTTTTCTTATCTACCTCCCAGTGTATACCTGCATAAGAAAATCATTCTTGTTCTGCAAATATGCTTTTTAACTTTTGCCTTAATTTTCTGTCATGCCAGATATGATATATAATGCTGCAAAAGTATAAAATGAACACATATTTCTATATTTATTTGATTTTACTTCAGTAGCATCAAACTTCTTGAAGCAGTGCCAATAGTAAACATTGAAGGATGTATAAACAAAGAGAAGTAGAATTACACTTTGATTATTTGTCCTAATTAAAGCACAATGTTGAATGGGAAAGAGGGAGGATCAAAAAAAGGTGTTGTACATATTCTGAATAATCAAAACAGCTAGGGCAGGGATATCAAACTCACAGCCCACGGGACGGATATGTCATGTGCTGGCCACAGCCACCCCCAGATTAGCAAAGGGAAAAAAGTCATGATACGTCACATGATGACAACATGATGCTGCAAGTTTGACAGCCCTGACCTAGGAAGATTATTACTTCCATGTAGCTTACAAACACAGGAAGATTCTATAAAAAGAACAGATTCTTTATTAGTATTTTTAGTATATTTTTTTTCAGAAATCCTTGCTTCCCTTCAGATATTGGTTAGGATGTCATGTGCATTACATCACCCTGTACAGGAAATGGACAAAAGGTTCTATGTGTTTTGCAACTCTTATTTGAGCTGTACAATAGAATATATATAAATCAAATGAGGATCTGTGACTATGTTACGCCATGAGTCTGTGCTGCTTTCAGTGGCAATGATGGAAATTGCACCAGTATCAAAGGCATCAGATGGCCTTTAATTTGAATTCAGGTACTAAAGAAAAATCTTCCAAGCCAACTTGGAATATGCTAAGGGTGTTTACCTTTCTGTTAACCATCTTCTTTATTGCCAAATGTTTCATAAACATATATGTACACATATACTCCTCTTTTCTTCTCTCAATGAAATGCAGGTGGAAAATTTAAATAAGTAGCTATAAAAGCATGTACAATTTTTGTGCTTAAAAATAAAACATATTTTTTCTAGGTTGTGAAATAATTGAGAATATGCCAGCTGCTACCTCAGCCTCTTTAATTAAATATCTTATTTAAATTAGTGTTTTTTTTTCTTTTTTTCCAAACTGTTTCCATCAATGATTTCTATGTTTTATCCATTTATTCTGTAAATGAGGTAGATAGGTTTTTTTAAAAGAAAGTAAGATATAATGGTTAAATGTCAATAATCTGAATTTTTATTTATTCATTAGGAGAGCCGGTGTATTATTGTTTCTCTTGGCTTTATTGAGTGAATGTTTGGTTTAGCATGTGTAAGGAAATCAGTAACAGGAAATCAAGTCGACTAATGAGTATTATGTAGCGTTCTCAATGTTGGAAGAGCCGAGGTTATTCTTATTTTTGGTGGGACAAAACTGTAAAGACTAAAGCTACGCCCTTTGGGAAATCTATTTCCTGTACTTGTGAGCTTCCATCTGCCAGTTGGCTTTTGTCTGGCTTGATAAGAATGTAACTGTATGGTGTCTTGATCCAAGAAGAACAAAAACACATTTATTTGGCAAAAAAGATGTATCAGTGGAAATTTTTTAAATATGATACTTTGAAACAAAACAAACAACTAGGAAATCTGACTTTGCTTTATTTATGCATTCTTACTTGATTTGGGAAAGAAGAAATTACTTGATTTGGGAAAGGAGAAACAAAACATTGTTATAAATTCCTGGGATTTTAGAATTCTTTCAATTCATGACTGTCTCTTGGAAATACCAGGTTTTTTTGCCTTTTCATTCTGGATGATTAAAATAATGGGGGTTGGGGATAGAAGTTTTTAAATAGATAAATATTTAATCTTATTGATATTGCAATGAAGACATTGTTCTGCTTATTAAAGAGATCCATTTAATGAGACTATAGTATTCTCTGTAACAGGTGGTGGTGAAATTTGAGGAAATGTTAGTTCTCTTCTTCCTTCTGTTGCTGGAAGATGGGGTTAACCTGGGAGAAAATTCAGGAATTTCTTAACTCATTTTCATTTTAGGGTCAAGGGCTCTGGCTGTTGTTATTATTTGGTTTCAACAAAATGAAACCACAGCTACCAATTTTTAGTTGGTATTAGCCTTCATATGTATTTACTTCTTTCTAAGGATATTGTATGTTGTAATGTATCATTGCAGTATTCGTGCTTATCCAAGCAGTGTGGCTTTTTGTAATTGTCAGATGGAAATTTTGTCAATCTGCAGATTTTCTAAGTGCTATCCAAGATGTTTTGGTATGACACTCATGTACTGATAACCGATGGATCACATAGCTGTGTTTTGCAATCATCTTTCAGTTTTTATTATCAGATTTTGATATTTATGATCTCCAATTCTTTATCTTCTATTCTATCATCTTCTGGTATTATCACAACAATTATGCACACTTTTTTTTTTTTTTTAATCCACAGTTAAATCTGGTATATTATGACCAAGAGTTTTTCAGTTTGGATTTGGAAATTCTACAATATTTTAACCTGCTCAATTTCAACCAGTTTTTCAACTTTATGTCCCTATAAAATTTTTATTACATGATATTTTTTATAGATGTTTTAGTGCAGAGGTCTCCAAAGTTGTCAACTTTAGGACTTGTGGACTTCAACTCCCAGAATTCTTCAGCCAGCTCCACAAGTCTTAAAGTTGACAAATTTGGGGACCCCTGTTTTAGTGAATCATTACAAATATTTGTTTGAAGTATTCTACTTTTTTGGTTCTGATTTATAATAATAGACCATAATAGTGTGATTTACAGTATACTTTTGTCTTGTCTGTGGTTGGTGTTGTTTTCCAGTAAACCTGCAGGGTTAGGCTCTAGTTCATGAGTCCTCTTGTACTTGTTCACAGATGACCAGGAACGCTAACATCTGACATGGTCCTTATTGACCTAGATGACAACTGATTCAGTATTTTTTTTTCTGAAGATATAATGTGATTAAAATTGAAGTTATATCTGTGACTTGAAACCCACTATAACTTCCAGTATTTTAAGTACATTAAGTTCTGCATAGCAAACATACAATCTACTATTTGACTATAGTTTACTTTACAGTTTAACTTTTCTTTAATGTTTTTATAATCTATAATTATCTATGCAGCATTTTTAACAGCAATAAAAATGAATAATGTTGGGAAGGTAAAAATAGTAAAAAGATTCAGAGAATAGAGTAGTTGTAGCCTTGAATTGCTTAAATGCTACTGAACCAAATGGTTAACAAAATTTTGTCTATTGCATGTGCTTGGGTAAAGTTCTCTGAAAGATAAATAGTGATCAACTGAAAATTCCTTCCCTGGTCATTTAATTATGTCCTTGAAAATGTGTAATGTGGTAGGAAATATGTGCTCTTTTCCTTCCCTTTGGCAACCAGCTTTATTCATGTGTAACGGACGTGCTACTCAGAATGTACATACATGCATCCAACACAAAACAAAACAAAACAAAAAACGGGAAATCTATTATTGGGAGGGGTTAAATTTATTATTTCAAAGCGATTATGCTTTTTACTGAAAAAATAATAATATAAACAACTGCCTGCTTCTTGGCAAAGGATTTGTACCACCCATTTCCATGAATTTGTATTCAAAAGGAGAGTAAAATCTAAATCAGCAAGCAGATAAAAACTTTTTACCACCTTCAATAAATCAACAACTTTACAGGTCAATGAACAACTTTGGGCAAATGAAACTAACTACTTTGCAGTAGAAAGAGATTATTACAATATTTAAATACAGATTTTGTCCTGTTATAATATAGTCTTCATGGTTTTCCGTGGGAAATGAAGTTCATTTATCACTCTGTTGCTAATATTATTTTACAAACAGGCATTGTCTCTATTAATTATTGAAAAAAGGCCAGATGGTTAGAGACCATGAATTTTAAAACTTTTTAAGAAACCCATAACATGACTCTCCATAGTTGTTTGACTCAGTCCATTGTATGTTTTGAAATCCCCCCTCTCTCTTTTCTTGTTCATTATAATTCCATGAGGGCTACACAAGGTCAGACATGTTCATAAGTTCTATTTTTATATAAGTTTTATTAAGTGTAAAAAGAACATAAAATCTAACTCTAACTAATACATAATAAGTAAACAAATAACAAAAAGATAAAAGTGGAGAAAGAAAAGATGAAATAGAAAAAACCTTCCAATTTCCATTGCAGATATATAAGTATGATTACAAAATTCTGTTACTCGATTATTACAAAAAAGCTTTTATTACAATTTTTTTTCTTTTACCCATTTTAAAAATAATCATCAAAATCACTAGTTATAAGTGCATTATTTCTGTTTCATGCAAAAAGTCTATAAGGAGTTTCAAGTCAGGTACAACTGGAGATAATGTCTTTTGTCTAGTCAAGGAAATGTATTTAGCCATCTATGCAAGTTTCATCATTTTCGCATCCATTCTTCTACTATGGGTAGAGAATTGAACTTTTCTACTTTTAAGTAAACTTGCTGCATTTGTGATATATAAAAACAAAGTTCTTACCTGTCTATTCATTAATTCTCAAAGAAAAATCTCTGGTTTCAATTGTACATTAGTCTTTAAGATCTTCTGAATTAGTGTTTTCATTTTTATCCAGATTTTTACTGACCCATATAGGTAGTGCATGACATATGACCATTTATTTAGTGATGCTTCCGAGTTACTACAGTCTTGGAAAAAGTGACTTATGATCTACTTCCACAGTTACAATTGTTGCACCACTCCATGATCACATGATCAAATTTCAGGTGCATTTATGACTGGTTGCCATATCCTGCATTCCTGTGTTTATAGTTTTCAAGCCTTTTGGCTGATTGGCTCATTGAAAAAGCTGGATTCACTTAATCATGATGTATTCAATTAATAACAACAGTAATTCACTTAATGACACCATAAAATGGTTTTAAAATTGAGTCTGACTTGACTTATGACTGCTACAACTTATGGCAGAAATTCAGTTCTTCTTATATTTCAACAAAATTGTGTACATTTTAGCAATAACATGTTCATCATTTGTACATCGCTCTGTTTGAAACTCAATATTGCATTGTTCAAAACCATAAAATGTTTATCTACATTAACACTTTCTGATAATTTTGGTATGACTATCATTGACAAGTGTATTATTCTGTTATTGAACTTTTTCTTGATTTTATTTTGCAATCTGCTTGAAAAATTGTACTACATTACGGTACATTAACCATTTACATTTACTTATCATTTCTCATCTATATAATGTTCCATGTGCAGAAAGCCACAAAATGTTTTCTAAGAATAACCTACATACAATATATATATAAACTATACAGAAATATTTTTAGTTTCTTTGCAGCAATTATACCTTGTTTTTTCTCTATATCTACATATTCATAGAGACCACCATCTTTTCCAAACAACTCCCCCAACTGAGTAAAATTAAGTGTTATCTCCTGAGCACAGCCTGAAAGACACCAGGGTCCAGTCTGCAGTTGAGCAACAATAAAAGGATTCAGAGAACTTTTATCAAAGCTTCTATTAAACCCCTGCTGGTGTCCTCAAATAGGTTTTTTTTTTCCAAGCAGGAGAGCACAAAAGCTATGCTGCACAACTGTCCCTGTGTGTCCATTCAAAGATTTTAAATCCACAGAGTTACTAATTAAAAAGCCAGGCATTGTAGTACCAATAAATATACCGTTTCTAAGTCCCTGCATTGCTCCACTGACTCACGATTCAAGGAGCAGGGAAGGAAGTTGACCTGATTATACCCATAAAATGATAATGTTAGTCCAGCCTTCTCTTTTCTATAATGAATGGTTAAAGGTTAGATGTAGATGAAATGAGTGGGTGGCAGAAACTGCACTCAGGTTTATAGACTTTCGGTGGCTGATGGAACCAACAACTTCTTTCAGGATCTGTCCCTCAGAAGGAAAAATAGGTATTGCTTTTCCCCTTCCAATGCCAACTTTATTGTACAGCACAGTAAATAATACCTGGCTGTGTGGAGAATCAGCAAAGTTGCCATTTTTTGCAGATCTAAATCTCTCAAATAGAGCTATAACGCTACACCCACAGTCTTCACACATGATAATCTTTCTAGTAAATAATTGAGTCACTGATGTGATGAAAACTTCAGTAATTGTTGTCAGTGCTTCTCATTTTAAAAAGGCTGCAACTCATACATTAATCATAACGGACGTTTTCCTGTGTTTGGCTTCTAACTATTTTTTCTGCCAGAACTTCTGATCTTCCAGGCACATCCCCAAATTTCAAGTATGATCTTTAATATGGAGGATCAGAACCAATGTGATGCCATTAAAGAATAGGTGGATTATGAATCAACAACCACTGACTCCCCATTTTATCACTAGCGGCAACTTCCAAACTTAATTCAGAGTGCTATATGCAACTTTTAGAGTTCTTTTAGTCATGGCATCAGTGAAATCAGGTATTACCTTTGTAAAGTAAACTCATTCAATTCAATTTTATCATCTTGTGAAGATCTGCTGAAAGTTCCCCATTGCCTCTTAGATTTACAATACTTGGATACGGCAGTAGGCCTTAAGTTATATTTTTATACATCAAGGCATTTGTTTATAAAATTTATTTTTCGTAACAGGGTTACTCTTTGCTGATTTTTCCTTTGTTTTTATTTTAGTATGCAACATCTAGAATTGTGTGATTGATTTAACAAATTCATTTAATATAACTATGTAAGTTCAGTTACATATAAAGTTAATATATTTAATATAAATAAATACACAGACTACTCTGACCTGCTTTGATTCAGCTGACTGTCTTTTTTTGTTCTTGCAGCCTTTAGACATTTCCCATAATATATCCTTTGACCTAGGATGGAGATATATAGCTGGATATCAGCAGTGTAACTCTTCCATGTTGGATACACATCATTTCCTAATGTGTCTTAATATTAGTATATTAATATCATATAGATATCTTATCTAGATCTTAAACAAAAGAGCAGAGGTTCAAACTCTGATACAAACTCATATTGGAAGGCCTGAAGACTTGACCTGTCCTAACCTACACAAGTGATAGGGACTGTCTACTGAAGAAAAAGAAAAACAAACATAAAATTGCTTCCCAATGCTCACATATAAGTGATCCAGAATTAAACTATAGTTAATGCATTCTTGAAGGTCACTGAGAGATATAGCAGGGAGGATCACCCTTGCCCCAGATCCTTGCCCCAGATCCTATCATAGAATGTTCACAAGACTGATCAGTGTAGCTTCAGTCCCATCTCCAAGCCTGAATCCTAGCTAAAAAGGACCAAAATGATCTGCTTCTTCCAGAACTCTTTGTAACTAAATAAAATGTATTTCTTTGTTTAGCTAATATATATATAATCATTCCCAGGGCTCAGGAATTTTTAAAATATAATGCAAACAATAAGGTATATTCAGCTAATTAAAAATATAATAGAATTCTAAAGTATATGTTTAATTCCTCTCTTAAAGTGCAACAGGAAATATATTTTTGACTATTTTGTAATACTTATTTATAAAATGTATTGGCTACCCATCTTCCCATAGGGTAACTCTAGAGTATTAATTAATCTTGGCTTTCTATTGGTTGCTGCTTATCTATCTTTGTAAAACAGATTATATATTAACAAATAATTTTCATAATTCTGTAAAATAAGAGCAGTGATGAATGCAAAGATGTTATTTTAAAACTTCTGCAACTAAATATGTGTCCCAATTCAACAAATAACTAAGTTTATATGACATGCCAACAGCAGAGTTTGAAGTCCATTTGTGATGCCTTATAGAGTAAATTATACCTTAATTTATTAAGTATATTTTCTCTGTGATGGTTGCAGAGTTCTGCCTGGTAGAAGCTTGTTTGGCAATGGCCCCCAATGACATGTTCATGATTGTATTGAATATTGAGTCAAATTCAGCTAAATTCTTCTCTTAGAACTTCTAGAGAAGAGAACATCAGATCAAAGAGGAGGAGCCTACATCATCATTAGCCTTAATTATAGCTAACACACACACACACACACATTTTAACTTACAGTTTTATACTGAAAGCCATGTGTGTGTGTGTGTGCGTGCGTGTGTGTGTGCGTGCGTGCATGTGTGCATGCACCAGTAGTGAGCCAATTTAGTGTAGCAGTTAAGGCATCAGGCTAAAAATGTGAGACTATGAATTCTAGTCCTGCCTTAGGCAAAAAGTCACCTGGATGACCTTGGGCCAGTTATTTTCATTCAGCCCTCAGAAGGTAATGAAGGTAAAGGCAAACCACTTCTGAAAAATGTCTATGGAGATTCACAGTCATCCACGTCATGGTTGTCACAAAGATGCTTTTTCAAGAGGCAACTGGAGTTTCTTGTTTTTCTTTGAAGATGTTTCGCTTCTCATCTAAGAAGCTTCCTCAGTTCTTATTGTATGGTGGGGAATGGAAGGGTTTATAAACCTTGCAAACAGCTAGTCATTTGAATTCTTTTAGAGAGTTACTGAAGCCACCTGGAAGTTTGGTTCCTGTATTATGCATTTTTTTCTGGAAATCCATTCATACACTCATACCATTCGAAAGATGTTCATCTCAAAGTGTATCACAAATGTTTATGGAGATTCTCAGTCATCCAGGTCATGGTTGACCCACAAGTGCTTTTTCAAGAGGCAACTGTACTTTCTTGTTTTTCTTTGAAGACATTTAGTTTCCCATCCAAGAAGCTTCTTCAACTCTGACTGGGTGGTGGTATATATTCAGGCAAAGAAGTGCTCCAAAAGTGCTTTTTCAAGAGGCTTTTTTTTTTCTATTCCTTTCCTTCTCCATTCCCTCCTTGCTTTCAGTTCCTCCCTTTCCTACTTCATTTCTCCCAGCCTCTCTTCCTTCCATCCTTCCTCCTCCTTTCCCTTTTTTCTCCTTCCTTCCTTCCTTCCTTCCTTCCTTCCTTCCTTCCTTCCTTCCTTCCTTCCTTCCTTCCTTCCTTCCTTCCTTCCTTCCTAGTATTTCCTTTTCTCTTTTCTTTTCTTTTCCTCTTCTGTTCTCTTTTCCCTTTTCCCCTTCCCTGAAGGCAAGTAACTGACTGCTGCTGGGTGGGCATTAAGGGAATATGTGAGTGACCCATGTACTGCAAGTGCAGAGGGAGCTGCAGAGGGTGCATCATTCCTCCATTGAGTTTCTCTTGCAAGCTTCCCACCAGCAGAGACTTTGCTGGTAGGAAGGTGGCAAGCTAAATCAACAATATCAGTTCCTTCCAGGTTCCCCATTGACTTGTGGGAAGTTGTCAGGAAATGTTGAAAATTATGTTCACATGTCTAGGGCTCTTCATGGCAATGCAGTGGCAATGCTGAATATCACCAGTACAGCAGCACTGAAGTGGCAAAAAATTCGCCAAATTTCATTTCCTCGGAATGAATTTCATTCTCTCATTCCCAGCCATCTGTACATTAGGCCACTTGATGTGCTTTTGTTGAAAACATTTTGTCCTGTGATACAGCATTTGGCCCAATTGAAGGTTTCAGACACGAGAGTTTTGGTAATTTGTTTGTGTGTGTACACATACATACACACCTTGTATATACACTGGGATAGGAGAAAATTATTTTCTACTAAAAACAATAATGGTACTTGTTAAGTTTGGAAAATAATGGAGACCAGACATCTGACCAGTGACTTCAAACTCTTTAATAACAGTAGATAGAACAGAACAGAGCAAGGATATGGGCAGCAGTAACCCTTTTATAGGGTTGGCTGCTATCCTATTAACCAATAATATGTGCAACAAGTTCAACTAAAACCCAATAAGAAGTGTCCTAATATTGGCCAATCAGGGGCTTGTTATGGACCAATCCTTGTTCGTTGTTTAAGGACCAATCAGGTGTGCAGGCTTTCAAAACCTGCTTTGCATTTGGGCTAAGTTACTTTTTATTGATTCACAACACCCCTCCCCCTTGGGCTCCGTTTGAGGGGAGCTGTAACAAAATCTTCAAGATAGACAGGCCGTTTGGTCTGTCTGGATGATTTCCGTGGCTCCACCGGGTTTGGCCTAAAGTCCGGTTCCGGTGGATCATTTGGATGATCTCTATTAAGTTCCGTTTCGCTGCACGGTGATTCCGTGCTGCTTTTGTTGTGGTTGTCTCCGCCAATCAGTGTTTCTTCGGGGTTTCGCAGTTCGGTTTCCCCCGTGTTCAAGTCCCATGGGAAAGTCAACTCCCTCCCCGCTTCAATTCCCGGTACTTCGCTGGGCCGTAGGGTTTCCGTTGGCCTGCTATCTGTCATATCGAAGTCAATTTCCTCGATATTTCCTCCCCCCTCAGTTGGTGAACCCGGGGAGCCATGGGCGCTGGGTGGTAATCTCGAATGGAGTTGGTCTATGTGGCGTTTCCACACCCTCCCATCGTCTGTTAGCAGGCGGTAAGATCTAGGCCCTGTGAGGTGGGTGACGGTTGCGGGTATCCATAAAGGGTCGCCGGAGAAGTTTTTGGCAAAGATTAAATCGCCTACCTTAAATTCCCGGCATTTGCTGCTGGAGCCGAAAGGCTTTTCGGTGCGTATGCGGGTGGAGCCGGTCAAGGTGTGATCGTAGTTTCCGCCCCATGAGAAGTTCGGCGGGCGTTTTGTTGGTAATGCTGTGGGGCGTGATGTGCTGCAACAATAAAATTCGATTGATTTTTTCATCAATGTCGCGAATTCCATTTTGTGGAGGGTCTTTTTTACAAACTGTACCATGCGCTCTGCACGTCCGTTCGCCGCAGGGTGTGCGGGCGAGGTTAGCGCATGGCGGATGCCCCGGTCAGCAAGATATTGTTCAAATGGTAATGCTGTGAACTGTGGGCCGTTATCTGAGACCAGAACGTCTGGAAAACCATGAGTGGCAAATAGCCTGTTTAATTTGTTGATAACTGAGTCCGTTGTAGTTGTGTTCATCCGATGGATCTCGAGCCAATTTGAATAGGCGTCGACTGTAATAAGGAAAGTGTGCCCTTTTGTAGGCCCCGCAAAGTCAATATGAATACGGGACCATGGTCCCCTCTGAGTTTCCCATTCGGTTGGGCTTGCTTTAGGTGGGGCGTTGCTGACGTCCTGACAACGTTGACAAGTAGCGACCCAGGCCTCGATTCTTTTGTCGATTCCCGGCCACCAGGCGTAGCTCCATGCGAGTGCTTCCATTCGCACGATGCCCGGATGTCCGTCGTGCAATACCGTTAACACAGTTCATTGCAGTTTGTCCGGGATTACGACTCTATCGCCCCACAAGATGCAGCCCTTTTGGGAAAACAGTTCAGTTTGGCGGGTTTTGAAAGGCGCCCATTCAGGTGATAGTTGTTCTGTTGGCCAACCACGTTCCACCCAGCGTAGGATGTGTTGCAGGACTGGATCTCGTTTTGTTTCGAGGGCAATGTCTCTCGCTGTCAATGGCGGTGCGTGTAGAGCCTCAATTTGTAGCGTTGTGATGGTTGGGGCTGGATCTTCAACCGATTCTGGGAGTGGTGTTCTGCTCAATGCATCAGCGTGGAGAATTGATTTCCCCGGGCAGTGTTGCAAGGTGTAGTTGTACGCCGCCAAGAATTCAGACCAGCGGGTCATTCTGGGGGACAATATATACGGGGTTGGTTTATTACCCGCAATAATCCCCAGTAGTGGTTTATGATCAGTAATTATTGTAAACGCACGCCCATACACATATTCATGAAATCGTTTAACTGCAGCCACAATAGCTAAAGCTTCTTTATCAAGCTGACTATAATTTCTTTCAGCTTTAGCTAAAGTTCGTGAAAAAAATGTGACGGGAGCTTCTGCTCCATTCGGTAATACGTGGGCCAGGATTGCTCCAACCCCAAAAGGTGAGGCGTCACAGGTAATAGTTAACAGCAGAGTCTCGTTGTACTGCATAAGTACAGAATCAGAAGTCAGCAATTTCTTTACTTGTTGGAAAGCGTATTGTTCACGTTGTCCCCAAACCCACGTTGCTTTTTTGTCTAAGAGTCTATGTAATGGTTCAGCTACCGTTGCTTTATTGGGTAAAAAGACGTTATAAAAATGGATAAGTCCAAGGAACGCCTGTAGATCTGCCTTGTTCCTTGGAGTGGGGGCCTTATTAATTGCTTTTAATTTGTTCTCAGTGGGATGGATTCCTTGACTGTCCAGGAGGTATCCCAAGAACTCCACCCTTTCGGTACATAACTGGCATTCATTTTTTTTGACTTTGAGGCCGGCGTCTTGGAACCTTTGTAAGACCATTCAGAGTCGTTTTTCTAGAATGTCTCTGTTAGGGGCGGCGATGAGTACATCGTCGAAATACGGTACGACCCCTCTTATTCCTTGTAACAGCCTTTCCATTAAGCTCTGAAAAATTCCTGGAGCGACGCTCACCCCGAACTGGAGCCGGTTGCATTTAAATGCGCCCCTATGCGTGATGATAGTTTGCGCCTCCGCGGTGACCGGATCTACAGGCAATTGTTGATACGCCTGCGCTAGGTCTAATTTAGCGAAAACTTTCCCGCTCCCCAGGGAATGGAGCAGGTGTTGCACTACCGGCACTGGATATGCACTTTGCTGAAGTGCGTGGTTTAGGGTGGCCCGGTAGTCTCCGCAAATTCTCAGTGACCCATCAGGCTTGATAGGCGTCACTATTGGGGTTTCCCACTGGGTGTGGTCAGTGGGTTCCAGCATTCCCTGTGCTATTAGCTTATCGAGTTGTTCGTCGATTTTAGGTTTCAGGGCGAACGGCACCCGACGCAGCTTAAGGCGGATGGGTGCTACTTCAGGGTTCAAGTTAGATGAGATCGGGGTCCCCTTGTACTTGCCTAGTCCGTTCGCGAAAACGTCTTGGAATTCTTGCACGAGGGCTTCCTCCCAATCGTTGCTCTCGGCACGGTGGACTCCGGCTACAGTGATCCCGAGCGGTCCGAACCATTGCAGGCCTAAAAGACTAGGCCGGTCACGGTCAACGACAGTCAGTAGCAGTGCGACGGTGCGGTCCTTGAAAGAGACCTGGAATCGGCGGGACCCGACGACGGGAATTCGGTTACCCTGGTAATCTTTGAGTATAACCCTTTGAGGGTTGAGGTCTTGGCGGCGAATCATTGGAATGAGCTGTTGGAGCGTCTTCCAGGACACCATCGAGAGGGATGATCCTGAGTCCACCTCCATCACACAAGGTTTGTTTTCGATAGCGACCTTCACTTTGATTTTCCCGGCATCTAGGGATGTAGCGTGGCCTATTGTAATTGTCTGGTGGGTCTCTTCCCGACTGGTTTCTTCCCGCCTGGTGGAAGTGGTGGACGGTTTGTTTCTGTAGGAGTGGCTTCCCCATTGGTGATTCAGTTTGTCTCGGGGTGTGCCGACGAATCCTGAAAACTGGCATTCGGCCTGTCGGGTTTTGGAGTTGGAGTTTTGTTTGCTTCTGCAAACCTTTGCGATATGACCTCTTTTCCATAAGCGCGCAGAGTGCGTCGAGGAATTTACAGCTGGATCGTGGGTGATTCGCTCCACATCCTGCACAAGGTCGAAGTGAGCGTTGTGTGAACTGGTCTCGTTCAGTTCGGAGTCGGTTGACCTCTTCCTCATCACTTTCTGACGGGGATTCTAGGTCTTTGTGGTGAGTCGATACCGGGTGTCTCTCTGAGCAAGGCGAGGTATCATTGGCGAGTTGACGTAGCGGTGCGCTGGTGCGGTGTATTCGGGCTGCCGACTTCTTGGTTGCTTCTGCTGCCGTGGCTTCTTTAATGGCATTGGTGAGGCTGATGTCCCCCTTAGCCATGATTTTGCTCTGGATTGTGCAGTCTTCTAGGCCCAGAACTAGGCGGTCTCGGAGGGCTTCTTCTAAGTTAGAGAATCCGCAGAGGCCTCCAAGGTTTCGGAGGTCTGCGATGTAGTTGGCAAGACTTTCGCCTTTCCGCTGGACCCTTTGGTAATATTCGTGCCTTCTGACTAAGGTTGGCACGGTGGGCGCGTAATGGGCCTGTAGCAAAGGCTCGAGGACGTCCCAGTCCATCGCTTTTACTTCGGCTGGCTTGGCAAGTGATTTTGCCATTTTAAACACGGTAGGCCCGCAGTGGGTTAGAAATACAGCTCTTTTTTTGCTGGCTGTTGCATCTTTCAAGTTGTTGGTCTCCAGAAACATCTGGAACCTATCCATGTACGACTCCCATTCTTCGGTTTCTGGGTCGAATGGAGCAGGTGGTACGGCACCGCTGGCCATGTTGCCGTTGATAGTGCGTGTTCGACCACGTGCTCTGTTGGTTGCTCTGTAGATCAGTCAGCTCTTCGGTCTCCGGATCCCATCCTCGTCGCCAGTGTTAAGTTTGGAGAATAATGGAGACCAGACATCTGACCAGTGACTTCAAACTCTTTAATAACAGTAGATAGAACAGAACAGAGCAAGGATATGGGCAGCAATAACCCTTTTATAGGGTTGGCTGCTACCCTATTAACCAATAATATGTGCAACAAGTTCAACTAAAACCCAATAAGAAGTGTCCTAATATTGGCCAATCAGGGGCTTGTTATGGACCAATCCTTGTTCGTTGTTTAAGGACCAATCAGGTGTGCAGGCTTTCAAAACCTGCTTTGCATTTGGGCTAAGTTACTTTTTATTGATTCACAACAGTACTGAAATTTGTATTTCCATTTATTTCAGCAGATCTAGGTTGAAATTAACATTTTGTGGATTACAGCATTACTGCATTTTACAGTAATTGCTTGTAATTGGTTGTGATCTCTTGTATTTACACACTGTGGCCAAGGCTGAATTTTTTTTTTCATTCTGGCTCAGCAGTGAAAAAGGATAGCCACATTTCAAATCCCCTGCATTTCAAGATGCCAAATGAGCACATAGAAACATTTGTGCATTCTGAATTGTCTCTCATTCTCATCACTTAGAATAATCAGGAGCGAGTAAGGAGAATTCTTTGTCAGTTAACAGGTTCAATGAATTATCTGCAATATTTTGCAGTTGCTCTGTAGGACATATTTTCAGCATTAAGAATGCCTTTTCTGTTTTGCTGCAATGCTATGTTAAAAGTTGAAAGTCTGCAATTATGCAAACAGTATGGAAGGGAGAAGTCGTCTTAAGAATGGAATAGGTTCAAAGAGATATAGCTTCAATGGCAGTAGGAGACATGTGATTTTCCCTTCAACCAGAAAGCATTTGTTAAGAGTGATGAGTAGCAAATGCAGTAAACTGCAAAGCTCCACAGGGTAGGCATTGTCTCACATGTTTTGAGTCAAATACAAACTGATCTTTACCCAGTGCTATAAATTGCTCACTTACTTTGCTTCTTTCACATGTCACCAGCTTCCTCTAAGCATTAAAAAAAATAAAAAATAAATTTGTGGACATTTCTGTTAGAAAAACAGAATGATGCCAGCCTTGTAAATCAAAACAACTCTAAGAGGCAAATAAACATGTAGCTGGTGTATTTTATTGAAAGGATGAAGAAATCCCTTTTAAACCTTTTAACGTTTGGAGACAACTATATATATATTTTAAAGAAGCTATAAATACCATGTTTAAAAACTCAATCTATCTTTTATGGGACATTTTCTTTGATTTTTCCCCCCCTGAGTATCTTCTTAGTTTCTGGTACATTTGAGATAAATTTTCTTTCTTCTAAAAACCAGGTCAGATTTTATGCTTAATTCACACTGTTTATCACCATAGCTAGTATCAATATGTAGCATTTTTGATAGCTCAAAAAGACTTGAAATAATCTTGCCATTCTGCTTTCTGACATATTTTGTGCCCCTGAATCTGCCTTCTTATTTATATTGGACCCCTCAATGAAACACTACCTTATAGTAGTTAAGGGGCTTGTGCATCACATGTAACTGATCATTGTACACATGTTTACAATGTGGTTGTATAAAAACTGAAAGGATGTACAGCTACTAATGCATCCAAAGACAAAAATATATTTTGATGTTGCAAAGATATGCATAGAATTGGCATAGGGGATGTCAGAACCATGAATGAAGGCAAATGTGATAATGTCCAAACTGAAATATTAAGACTAAACATTTACATTCTGGAAATTAGTAGACTTTTAAAGGACCTTCAGATTTTCCATTGCAGACAAGCGAATCACAGAAAACATTCATAATCCTTATTAATCAAATTTATCACAGATAGAACCTCATAAATGACAGAATGATGCCAATGTGAATAAAACACAAGCTTATCATTATGATGATGATGGTGGTCCAGGCCTATGCTACATCCACAGATGCAGAAGAAATTGAATTGAAACATTCCCACAATTATTTGCAATATCTTGTTGACACCATACCCAAAAAGATGTCATACAAATTATTGAAAGCTGTAATACTAAACTTGGAGGTAAAGTCTAGAATAATTGGGGGGGGGGAGTATCCTCAGTGTATATAATGAAGCAGGCAACAAATTGACACAACTATGCCAAGAAAAATCAGTTTAGGTTTAACAACTGAAAAAGCTGACCAAAACCATTCTAGCCTTCTTCTTATCTAGTTCAAGATTTGTTTTACCTCCATTCAATTGTGTTCAATCCTTGGAGACAGCCTGAACAAGCCCCTGCGGTTTCCTTGGCAAGGTTTTTCAGAAGTGGTTTGCCATTGTCTCTTTCCTAGGGCAGAGAGAGTGCCTGAAGGTCACCCAACCAGATGTGTGCCTAAAATGGGATTAGAATTCATAGTGTCCCAGTTTTACTCTGATGCCTTAACTCCTACACCAAACTGGCTCTGGGTTCTAAGATTAAGTAAATTTGCAAGAATAACTAATAATAACAAAACAGAAAGGACTTAATTTATTAAATAATGAAGATTTCACAGCAACATTATTTGTTTTTATTTATATTCCACTTTTATAATGGAATACAGAATATATAAGGTTTTTTAATGATCTCAGTCTTTGACTGGAATCATCCCTGCTTAATTTCAAATATTATTATATCAGTTCTTTCAACAATAAAAAAACATAGATAGGGAACTGATAAGATATAAAAGTGTACAGACGGACCACAAATAAAACAGATCTTCTAAAATAGAGGTCATGTTTGCATAAATATATAAATTCCTTCACCTCACATACAAACGTGTTATTATGAAAAACTTAGGAATTTCTAATGCATAAGGTCTCTGTTCTAGGAATAGGATATTGGCAGACATACTTGCTTCACTCTGTCATATATAGAAGATTATTTTGTACAATGAAAAGTCTTTGTAATCATCATGTATAGAGACTATATGCATTTGACATAACTTAATAAGATATTGTCTGTCTCACTTGGGCTGCCTTTTGTCTGATTTTAAATAATCACATATTCTACAAGTTTTCCAGTTCAGAAAGATGGGTTCAGGGGCTAGACTAGAGATCTTTTTCAAAAAAAAGAAAGTTTCATTATTACTGAACTTTCTTTTTTTCTCCTCATTTCTTTCATACATTAGGGCCTTCTGAATGGTTTGAAACTATATGAACTTATGTTTTCTGTAATTTTCAATTATGAACAATTGCAATTGAATATTATGAATTTTGCATTGTTTTTGTTATTGTTGTTGGATTTTAAAGTGCTTTAAGCATGTAACAGAAAATATTAGCTTTTTGAATTCTAGGTCAATGAGCCTTCCATATCCCTCTTCATGGATTGATGATCAGCCTTGAGCAATGTAATGGTTGTATTAAGTTGATGATTAAATCAGAACCCTTTATTCAACCATTCTTGGTAAAAATGAGAAACAGAACAGCTCAATCCCAGCAAATAGGCAAAAGTTATTTCTGTATGATGTCATGACCTTCATGACAAAGAGGTAAGGTAACACAAAATTTGGTTTTTAGATTTATCTATTCCTAAATACATTATCAGAAGGCTACAATTATTCACACAATGCAGAGCAAGAAGAGAGAACCTGTATTTTCCCAGAGGTGATGGAATTATAATAACAATTATGCCTATCTTGGCTCAATGAGAATTGTTCAACAATGCCTAAGGTGATGATATATCCTCACCATTGGATAGAAATATCAAACGGTAAACTTGTAGGTGCTCACTGCACAGCTTTCAGTTTTCTGAGATCATTTCTGCAGTTTGACTCAGACAAAGCAACCAGCTTATAAAATGCATTGTGGCTTGTGTTGTAGGCCATTCCATGACTCATTTTACTTCCTTCCTTTATCATAGTTCTGTATACTGGATAATATATGCATATGCAAATTCTGGTTCTTTGTTTTCAACCTTACATCTTTATATCAGGTTTTTTTAATATATAAGGATAGCTAAAAATTAGTTTCCCTTCTGTCCCATCCAAGCTGTATCAACAGCCTGTATTATGCTCACAGAGAGTGTCTAATCTTTGTCTGCTAGGTCTTGGCAGCAGATCCATCTGGGAGAAATGCAGTTTAATGGTCTGCAGAGCTAATAAAATTTTAAAAATTCAGCAGTCATTCAATTTAACTGTAAATTGGAGGTGTGAACCTGCTTCAGCCATTCTCTGTGTTTAATGGAGATAGAATAATATATGACTCCAAATTTGGATAGCCTTGAAAGCAAGACTGGCTTAAAAGCAAGAGCTGACATGTTCATTGGGCACACAACACTTTCTGATATTTGAAAGACTAATAGAATAGACTTTACTTTAAATAGAAGCAGTGAGATTGCCATTGACAGCGGTGTTACATCCTCATTGTCTACATGGCATTGTAATCTCTGGCAAAAGTCCTACTATTTATGCCCAGGCAAGGAATAAATTTCAAGGGGGAAAACAACAGGGCAAATTATATTAGTGTGGCCATATTGCATTTTTAAAAATTGATTAACTTATCAGTCTTCTAAATTTTGACCAGAAAAGTAATTTCATTTCATATTTCATATTTTGTATTTGATATTTTATCATTGATTTTTTTAAAATGTACATAACATTTATATTTATGTTTTACTCTAATAGTATTTTACTCAAGTTGTATTTACCATAGACTTCCATCTCAAGCAAGAAAGCAATCATCAGTCAGTTCCCACTGATATGTGCTACACAGATACACACACACACCATTCATTGGCATTCATCCTTTGCATCTTCTTATCTGTTGCATATACTGATATACTGATCAAAAATAAAATAGAGAAAACCCAGAGTATCAGCTTTGTCATTTTAGTGTCATTTGAGCTACTCAAGGAGAATAGCTCAATGGGCACCTCCCTATAGTGAGAAGGAAGGGAGGGGGGGAGAAGGACATTTTTACCTTCTTTTCAACTGTCAATTTTATCTATTAATAAGAGAAGAACAAAACCCATTGTTTTAAAAGTTTCATCAGGAAACTTTTAAGAAAAGAAAAATCCCAACCTTTTGTTATTGCATTGGTTAAACCAGTTAAACAGCGAGAGGGTGGTGGGTAGGAAATAGCCTTCCATAATTATACTATTAATTTGTTTTTAAAAAGTCTACCTGTCAAGGTCCTTCCAAAAAGAAGCAGGTAGCTCAGCAGGTCAGTGCAAAATGGCATGCAAGGTAGCAGGCAGTGACAGAAAGGGGATTAGTATTAAATTGGATTGGAGGCTTTGCCTACAATGACATGAAGCACAACGGACAAAGAAGACAGCACTTTTGTCACCTTAATTCAGAGAACGCTACTTTTTACTAAGCAGGAAAAGATGGAAGGATTCCCTTTGAATGATCTGAAGGTAGGTAGACGGTAACATCTTCTTTTCCAGTCTTTGAGAATCCATTAGAAGCTTGTAATTATGCAAGAACAATCTGGAAATCTGATAAATATCATCACTCTAAAGTCTATCTTGGTTCAGTGTCATCACTCCACTGCTCTCCTAGTGCTGATTTTAATGAGCTTATGTAGCCATCCCACTTTTTAAAATGGTTCCTAGGCTTCACTATGGACTGATTCTGAATTGACTAAATCTCTCAGAGCATTTTTACAAGTATTTTACAAGGCTTACTTCATCCACCCATGTCATCTGAATTTCTGTCATTCAAGAATTTGGAAATGTTTCTTTATTTCGTTTTTTTCTAAAGCAGCTGTAGTGTTTTGACAGCTTTTATACATTCTTACAAAGAGACTTGTTTTCCTGTTTGTTTAAAAGTGGCATTCATACATACAGGAAACATACACACTGCTTCCTATCATGTTTCTGTTGGCAACAATTGTTATCTTTTTAAGAATGTGCCAACTGTCTTTCATAGCAAACAAGCAAGCAGACTAGTTCTCAGACTAAACAGATGTCTCACTTCATTTGCACCACAGGATCCCTGTCTTATCCTTCCTTGCTTCGCAGTTTTATAGTGGGAATGTAACATCTGTAGTCCTAATAATTCTAAAATTATGCAGGATCTATTTTCTGAGGTGGTGAAGATTTTATATATCAACTGTTTGGAAGTGGTTAATTCAAAGATATATACATAAAAAACAGCATGCCTTGAAATGAGCTTCCTATCTCATTAATTTGGCACATATTTGGAGCATGACACAAATGCACTGTCTGCCTACACCACTTCAAAGCAGCTGCTTTCAGGAGTTTCAGAAAGATGCTACATTCATCTCTAACATGTTTAAATGTAAGTATGTTTATCCATAACATACTCTAAAACATACTCTTTTTTGGATCAAGTCTGAAGTATTGCACTATCCTAATAACAATATTTTAGAGTTTAATATAGTTGAACTTTATAGAACAAAAGTTTGGTGTGTAATGTCTGAAATTACAGGATGTCTCAAGTAGTTTTTGCATTTATTACATATTCTGTCTGCTATAAGAAAAATAGTACATAATAAGTTGGAACTTTAGAACCAAAGTTTGCAAAGACTATAATTGCAGCAATACTTGGACACATAGTGTTTAACCTTTTGACCCCAATTGGTTTTGTTCTTTGGTATGTGCCTTCCTTTGCCTACTTCTGTGAAGCAAATTACAGATTTACAAACCAATAATAAGAACTAAAGCTGCTGCTTCCCATGTGATGAGGTGGCAAAATTACATAAATAGCATATGCTATCCACATTCATGCACATTCCTGTGAGATCAGCATCTTTCACTAGTTTCTGTGGATTATAGGTTTGGATAAGGAAAGTAACCAGGTATAATGCCTTCTCAGCCAGATCTGGTATCCTTCTTCTAGGGTCTCCTTGGCTATCACTATTAAGTTAAAATCAGACATTCTATATGCATACCATAGCAGGTTGTCTAATTATTGCTGTATGCTGCATAGGACAGTGTTGTTGAACTTTTCAGCACAAACTGCCAAAATGGGAGCACACGCATGGTGGGAAGCACCAGAAACCAGAAGAGCAGCTCTCCAGTGCATGCGGAAGGGGGGAGCACCGGAAGCTGGAAGTTCAGCTTCCCATCGCACGCATGCACATGCAAAGACCAGCTGTCCAGCGTGCATGTGCACGACAGAAACCAGGAGCTGCTCTTCCAGTTTCTGGTGCTTCCGTGTGTGTGAAGACCAGCTGGCCAGTGCACATGCGCACGTCGGAACCCAGAAGAGCAACGGGCAATGGCTGGCATGCCTGGAGAGATGGTTCTGTGTGCCATTTCCAGCATGCATGCTATAGGTTTGTCATCACGGGCATAGGAAACAGGTATGAATGTTCTTATCTAGGATATGAAATTACATTTGATATTCCCGGGAGCACAAAGTGTAGTATTTGCAAGTGAAACTATCATTCTAATCTAGACCATTCTTTCCACTGCATTTCCTATCCATATAGCTATTAGCCTATGCACTGTGATGACAGCCATGATGGAAAAATAAGCCATTGGTTAGAAGCAATTGCTGGAATGCTGCCATTAATCTGAAATATGACACTTCTCATCAGGATATACCAAGAACAGATCTTGCATATCACGTGGATCTCTGCATCTCTGTCATCTCTTTTTCTTCCACCTTTATATCTTTATTCTTGAAATAAGCAATTTCATTAACCCAAACTACTAGGCCTGTATTATGTTTCTAGGAATACAGATGTAGTCTAGGGAATAGAATATTCTGTGTCAATACAAAGCTAAGATTTCTCCACTTCCCTAAATCCATTTAAACTGCTCATAATAAAAGCTTAATACTTTATGTAAAGAAGCATCTTGGTTCACTTGCTTTCTTATTTTCTTTTTTTATTGTGTGATTCAAATTGAAAATCTGAGGGCAGGAGCTATTTTATTTATTCTTGATTTCAAGCTAAGCCAATTAAATTAAGGGGGTAAAACACAAATGGTAGAAGAAAAAATTGAACCATCTAAAACCATATTGGGTTACTTTCCAGAAAGTTTGTTCACATGATCAGTACTCACCCACATCTCTATTTAAATAGAACTGGTAATGTTAATCAAGAAAAGTTCTCTCTGCATTATGGAGATTTTCTGAATATGAGAAAAACACCACCATATTGAACAACAGTGTTTTTCAACGAAATTAATATAGTGTTTGTAACACATGTACACAATTTAGGGCATGTCAAATTTTTCATCTTTCAATTTTCAAACATTATGGGTATTCAAAAGTTGTGACATGTCTTGGGGATTGTAAAGATATTTTGATTTCTTTAATATAATTTAGATGTGCTTGGTAAGTAACTACATAAATACAATTTTTTTAAACATTTTGTTTGTTTCATTTCACATACTGGAATGTTGCACTATCTAGTATGAATGAATTAATCTCATTTCTTCAAGCATCCTAGAAAGGAGTATTTATCCTGCTATAATGTTTAGACATGTTTAAAAAAATCATTAGTAAACGATTCAACATCTCTCACATAGGGTAAATAATAGTATTATTGTATGTTCAAGCACTTAATTTTGATCCTTGGAAACTTGTTGAAATCATCAGGTGGGATTGAGTACCTCTTAAAATTGAAATCATAACTAGACATTAGGTAAAATTAAATATTTGAATATAATGTTCTATGCAAAGTAGTTGAGAGTCAGTTTGGTGTGGTGGTTAAAGGCACTGAACTAAAAACTACAAAATGTGAATTATAGTCCTGCCTTAAGCATGAAGCCAACTGTGTGACCTAAGAAGAAGACAGTGGCAAATCATTTCTGAAAAAGTGTATCCAAAAAAACCTACATGGACACAAGTCCTTGTAATAATCAGTCTAGTAGTCAAAACTGACATGAAATTGTGTAGCCCGTCAAGGTATATTGTAGTTTAGGTCTTGTAACCTGGGTTTTTACATTTTGTGGTTATATATAAATTTCTGGATTCATAGTCTAATGAATCTTTATCAAAATAAGCATTTTACTGAATATATCTGTCCATAATAGGGCAGCATTAACTAATTCTACAGAACTGCATAAAAAAGACTCATAATATCCCATGAGTTCATAAAAAGATGTCTTAACTAAAAAAAAGGTTCCTGTGTATTGTTACACAACCATAATAATATTTAAAAAAACAACAGGTTTTACTTATATTTCTAGTAGCCTAAAGCATTCCATTTGGTTAATTTGCTCTTTTCTTCTAATCTGATAGATTCATTTTTTAAAAGTCACCTGATCATTTTTTGTTTGATAAAGACTGGAATTTTATTAATTTAACAGGTATAGGCCAAAATGGGTTATTTTATGCAGCTTAATTGTTCTTTCATATATAATTGAACTTGTTCACCAGGATAGAACATCTTCTGTGAGAATAATATGCTGGATAATATATTGTCTCTACATGCAATAATAAATCCATAAAAGAATATGTAATCTTAGCTAACTATTCATTTTACTGAAATAACATTTTAAATGATGAAGGAAAGCAACCCATCATCTCAAACCTGCTGTGATATGATACAATATTTTGATTGTAATTTATGCTTATCTTTGTCATCACTATTGATAACACCCACCAATACTGGATGCAGTTGGAATTCACAAACATCTGTCCTTCTAAATTTATGGTGGGAGGAAAATTAAATCCCATTGGAATTTTAGGCAGGTTTCCTTTTAAAATTTATATCACAGTTATCTATAGAACATAACTACTTTGTTGAATAAAACCATTCAAAGCTCTTCAGATGATCAGGGAAGGTATTTATTAAGACTGGAGAAACTTGCAAAAGAATTGTAATTCCCATATCTTTAATGGCAGTTATCTTCATATAGAGAATAAAAAGAAGCATTAGAGAAATTAACATGCTGTCTTTTTCAGATCTGTAGACTTCTGATAAAAGTTCATGGAAGGAAGGAAGAGCTGGTTTAGCATTTTATATGTTTTCTATTAGGAATGAAGACCACTCTTGTTATGAAAGATTTTCCTAGCTGGGATAAAACCTTCTTCTAACTTAAAAGCTTTTTGAGTTATAATCACAATGGTAAGAGCTATCATAGAGGATAGATGGTATTCTAAACAGTTTTTCAAGCTAGGAAAAGTGTAATTCAGACAAGTAAAAGAGCATATTGGTTTCTTCCATGTTGACACAGGATAAGAATCTACATGGTGTCTTTAGATTAAAACAAAAATATGTTTCTGTTTTTCCTTCTATTTCCTTCTATTTTATTTTAAAATTATATGTGGTTTAATCATCAGAAGGAATATTCCTTATATTTGATATAAAATACTTTTGCCAGAGATTGATAGATTGAATAACAAATCTCTCCTGCTGTAAAACAATTTCTGGTATCTTACAGTATCAAGATAGCAATCCCCTCAGTCCCCGTTGCCATCATTAAGTGAAGATTTCAGTCATTAGGCAAGAACCTTATATGACCACAGCTTGCTTCCTGCTGGTTTCCAGCAAGCAAAGTCAGTGTGGACTTGCAGGAAGTTTAGGACAGGACAGATTTTTCTTTAGATTCCTCACAAGCAGATTGGCAAGGAGTGGACAGTATGGCATAGTGCTAGTGCAACTGAACAAAGTGGTACTGTGGTGCAAGTGTAGGTGGGCATACAGATAAGCACTGTAACCCAGCATAGCATAAGTGTGTACAGATGCAACTGCATCCAAGTGGGATGTGCTACCTGACATTTTATAGAACTTCATATTTTTTTATTTTTTACTAAAATAGAAAGAATAAGGAAAAGAAGACTAAATGGAAATGTTTCCATTGCACATAAAATACAGTATATACTTCTAAAGTGACTTATAGTAGTGGATGGTAGCTAGAGGATTGTACCAAATGCTTTTCAGAAAAGATGGGCTAAAATATTTAAAAGTGAGACAAAAATTAAAAAATGAAATGAACACCTGGTTTATTTTTTTGTCTGGGAGAAAGTTACAAGTTTAATCATAAACAGAGGTGGTTAGTGTTTGCTTATAAACAGCACAGAACTTTTATTGCAGAACCTTTGATAAATGAACCTTTGGAACCTTTGGATCCTGGCATCTTTTTTGGTGTTTAGTAACCCATAATTCCAATAATTCTAAAATCACATTGGCTGCAGTTGCAATATACCTGAATATTATCAGGAGAAAACTTCACTCTAAATTTTTTGGAGATCACTTCACAATCTTCACACTCAAATAACTGTGACTATATGGAGATGAGGGAAAGAAAACTGAAATTTACTCAGAAATTGTTGGGATCAGTTGTTGAATATTTCTATATGAAAGAGTAATCCAACTGGTCTTCAAGACATACTGATTAACTGGAAAATGTGATTCTATGGCTGGATTGTCAATAATCTCTTCTTATTTGAAGAGGATGGTAGATTTACTTCATTGAGTGTTGACACTTGCAAATAAATGCAAAATCACTGCAAAAAAGTTTGTCCTTGTAAAGGGTCACAATTGGGTTATAAAATTAGGGTTATTCTATTTGTTGGTACTGTTACTTCATGTAAATAACTCGATGTAATCCATTTTAATGGATCCTGCAACTCCTGTTTCTGTCACTCTGTATATTTTCATGCACGTAAGTTTCAGGGTAAGGAACAAACAGACAGATTGGCAGATGTGCTGAAGGATGCAGAAGCAACGCTCCAGAATAATTTTTAACAGAGATGCCAAACTGTCAAAATGTAGATCAGAAAACAATCTTCCTGACAGAGAGTGCCTGCTGCTTAGTTTTCTCCCATCAGGTCTGTCTGATATGTCAAGTAATTCTGAAGTTTACATGTCCAATTTTTATTGTTTTTCCTTGTGATATATACTTATATGGTTATTTAAAGTGTTCCTTGAGATTTACAAATTATATAGAATAACATAAAATAAGAGACCCATTTAATTAGATTTGTATCTTTCTTTCTTTCCCTTTTTATTTATATTATAATTTCTATTGAAAGGTTTTAATAAATGTTCAGTTGGTTGTTGATTGCTGGTTTTGTTTTGTTTGTTTCAAAAATAAGCACCTGCATATTTCTAGGTGTTTTTTTTAGGGACAAAGGAACGAATATATTCAATTTGGAAAGCTGTCTAATCTCTGGGTATACAGCACAGCTTTTGCTGATAAGATTAAAAAAATATCTGTTCTTCCCTGGAGACCACCACCATTTGTATCAAAGCTGTGTCAGTTGTGGCAGGACTTGATAACAGCTGGCTAGAGACATGACCACACAGTAACAGAAAAATAAGGACCGGGCAGCTTGAATCATAAATCTTCTGAAAGCCCATTCGTCCAGTAGGACTACGAATCTGTTTCTGTCATAGTTAAGGGAAACAGCATTGTCCCCTGGCCTTTTAAACATCTGAAGTTCAGGCACCAATGATACCATAAAGGAGACCTACAGAAGCTTCTATTGATACATTTCTTTCGTATTTACTCCATTGTTTGTTTTATCTTAGTATTCCGTATTGCATTTAAATATATAATTCAAAAGAAAGCTTAGAATTTAATCAATTTTATAATACTGGTTAAATTGTCAAGAAATGTATTGTTTTTTGGAAAAGGGATGAAAATGAGACAAAAACGCCAAGGTGAAATAAATTGCCTTGGACACTTATACATGGTCCCTGTTTTCAGTGCCGAGCCATGTTGACACATTTTAAAACTGCAATTGCCCTCAGCATTTCTATTCCTGAAGTATTAATAACATTGCATGAGAAAATACAGCTGAGCAAAAGGCAAGGACAAGAAATGACTAACATCTTACTCCTTTACTCATGTCTAGGTTTGTCATTTTTGTTGATTTGTTGGAAACCTGCTGAACTACTAAGTCACTCTCTTGTCTGACAAATGAAAGACACCTTAAGATTCTAGTATGCATTACAACTGCTTTGTTTGTTAGCAGGGAAATGGGACAGCCTAAGAACTAGGAAGCAAAATCCTTTTTAGTGGAAAACTCAGGTCTACTGATTTAATTTTGGAAAGCCAACTTTAAATATAAATGTATTGGATATGTTTCCTGCTGAGCCACAGCTAAATTGGAAGTAAACTGGCTCTTCTAGTCAGAAGAGCTGACAGCTTATGGTATTGGGGTGAGAAATGAAGGAAATAATAGATGTTACCTGTGAACAGTTCTGTGTTTATGTATTTGAAATGTTGGTCATTATAATGTGTACTTCTATTTATTAGGCTAGACTAAAACCAAAAAGAGTCTAAAAAAACTAAAAATAAAATGTATATGTATAATGTGGAAAGCTTTTTGATTAATAACAGATAGGTTCCCTGTACCTCTTGATTCTAAAACCATTTCAAATTTATAAACTTGGACTCCTTCCATATTCTCTCCATGATCTCTGTCCCAAAGTGCCATATAAGGTATATAATCAATATAATTACATCAAACAGCAAGTAAAATAGCTTATTTTGCTACATCAGAGATAGCTTTATTGTTGCTAAAATTCATTTTTAAAAGAAAACTGACTTCATAACCTTTTGTCTAGGCAAATGGGAGACATGGATTCTATAACATCATTTTCTTGACATTTCTGATTATTCCACTTGCCTGATAATGGCAGATAGTGTGAGAAGGGCCCCAGCAAAAACTCAGAAGACCTGGCTAGTTAATATTAGGGAATGGAAACATTTAGGTCAAATAAAATTGTTGTGAGTAAAAGCCACAATGCCATCATTTGTGGCATGGACATTATGTAATCTGCATCAGATGTATGGACTTTTCAACATTTGTATGATGATATCATAATTCATGACATGTTACTTCTCCATTTGCCCTTCCATGTGGATATGCCAGTTATAGGGTCTAATGTTTTTATTGGCATTGGTTTTTCCTGTTATTTCCTCAATTTCTCTAGGCACAAAATAGAGTAACAATATAAGGACACCCAGAAATCATTGGAGAAAAGATTTTGAAATAATTCTTGATTTAGAAGAAATAAACTCAGTCTCACCAACCTATCATCTTATGTGTGTGTTTGATATCACTTAATCTTTCCTCACAGCATAGATGCTTTTGCTACTTTCAGTTTCCTGATGTAATCAGCAGATATAAATTAAACTGTACTACTGATATCACTCAACAATATTTCATTATTTTCCCTTTCCAAAATAGTTTGAAAGAGTTCATTAAGATACTTGTACTAAAAGAGAGTTGGCATAGGGCCATAAAATCAGCATAACAAAAGGAAAACCATCAAAGCCCAGGGGTTCTGAGTTGTATTATTTGAAATGTTCAAGATATGTGTGTGTGTGCTAAAAAAAATCCAACCATTCTCACATCATTCAATACTTGGACTTCTGAGAACATTGCCTGACATTTCTCAATCTCTCTTTATTGGCAGCTCCTTCTCAAATTGGTTTGATCCAAGCTAAGGAAATAACAAGGCACAGTGTGGCATTGGCTTGGCTGGAACCTGACCGGCCAAATGGAGTCATCTTGGAATATGAAGTCAAATACTACGAAAAGGTATTATTAATCATTATGGATAAATCCCATTTCACCATAATGTTTGATCCCTGAGCCAAATAAGCCCACAGTTATCATCATACAAAAGGACTTTATTAAGAATTTTTTTTTTATAATTATACCCATTTTGACAGTTTGTATATCTAAGGAGTTGAACCGAATAACAACTTGCATATATTTTTTCCTTACTGGGTAATAGTGGTGGCATTTTTCCCCCTGGGAGCAGTCTGATCCTAATAAGGCTATTTGTAATGAGAATCAATAGAACAGAGAAGCAGTGCAACATTAGCCTTACAGCAGAGATAGATGTGTAATAATTAAGTATATAACACAGTAATAATATGAACTCTGTATGAGCTGATAGCTTTTGCCCAGAATGATATTGGGGGTTTAATAAATTTTAATAAGAAACAAGGAAAAGAAAATTACATTCTTCACCTCTTCTAAATTGTGCAGAATTGTAATTTCTATAATATAATTTGTTGCTCCTCCATTTCAGAACTATAAGAATATCTATTTCCTCTCAAGGTTGTCTGCAAAATGAACAATTACTGTTTCCTTGTGTTTTTCTCTTTACATTACTTTTAATATAATCCCTTTATTTCCTTTCCTAATTGTATCAAAAATGACTTGTAGATTGCAGTATTTTTTTCTTGAGGTATTTGTCAGGCAGAAAAGCAGAATAAAGTTAGAGAAGATTAAAATTGGAGAAGATTGGCAGCCATCCTTTCAGTTATTTTAAGACTTATAGTTCTAAACTGCAAAGGAAAAGGGATAATGTGTGAAAAGACTACTAGAAATAAAACATTGTTAGTTCATCAGGAGGATGACAACTTCTTTGTTATTTTACCAAAAATTTCTTTCTTGCCTTTTTTCCCAGCAGAGCTTAAATTATATATATCATCTTTGCCTGCTTTTTCAGGCAAGAAAAATCCTCTGACAAAATATAAAAATTCATAACACTCATGTCATTAAAGCTAATAATAGAAACACTAAAGGAAAAAAAAATCACATTCATTATCTAAATGTGACTATATTTCCTAATAAGTAAAATACAAAGATCCAAGACCTTCCAGGGGACCTCCTTACTCACTTCCCTCCTCCTTTTTATTTTTCTTTCTTTTTGCTAGGACCAAAACGAGCGTAGCTATCGCATTGTGAAAACAGCAACCAGAAATACTGATATCAAGGGCTTGAATCCTTTGACTTCATATGTCTTTCATGTGCGAGCAAGGACAGCAGCTGGATATGGAGACTTCAGTGGACCATTTGAATTCACAACCAACACAGGTAATAACAATAGATCTCTCACTGGGGTAATGGAGCATTTTCCCTTGTCACTATTTCAAAAGCATATTGTATGCACTTGAATTGAATATGAATGATTTGGTGGTGGTGGTTTGGAATTCATTACCAAGCTTTGACTAAGAAAACAAAAGGATGCTGTGTTCATGTGTTTTTGTTGTTTTTATTGCTTTTACCAAGAGTCCAATTGGAAGCGTAATCTTTTGTGTGTACCTAAAATGCAAGGATCTTGTCTCCTTTATTCTGCCCACATTATATTCAACAAACCTTTTGCAGCGATGAAAAAACAGAGAAAAAAAGAAGTATGTTATTAACATCATCAGATATGGAAATATAGGTCTTTAATTTCAACAACCTCATATCTAATTTTTTTGTGAAAAGAGAAATAGGTCCTTGGATTATACTGAGTCATTTGTATGTGGAAGTTTTCAGTATTTGAGACTTCCAAACACAAGAATGAACTTGAGTTCATAGGTTTAGAATGCCAGAAGCAAAAGAGAGAAAATAAAATAATACCATAATCCCTCTACTTACATTTATTGTTATCTTGAATATTGAAGGCAAACTGTCCTCAATATTTTAATGAGAAAACATATATTATTTTTGCTTTTCAATTTATTGACTAATGGTAGATTTGCAAAGTAAACTAAAAGTCAGGGTCCATAGACAATTATAATTTATATTAAATGTAAGAATTAGATTTTTCTTCTTCTTCTAAATACTTCTGTACTTGTTTGACACAGAACTTTTGAACATTCCTGACTTTTGGTATATTGTGCATATGTACAATTCCCTAAAACAATAGTAATGAATCATTTATGAATTGTCAGTCCAGTTAATTTGCATACATGTTGGATAAATGAGGGTGTTGACTTGTTGTTGACTTCAGGCCTCAATATACCTTGAGCTTTCTCTGGTGTATAGCACATTTAGAAATGAGAATGTATGGAACCCTAGAGAACTTTTTCTGATGCAGTAATCATGTTAGATGAGCCACTAGCTAACAACTTTGAATCTTCACTTTCTTCCTATTCCAGATCATTTGCTAAAAATTGTCATTCTGCTGCCTTTCTTGGCCAAAGAGAAAAACTTTGTTCAATATAGTTAGGGACTGCTTTAGATCTAGCTATTCTTTTCTCTTCTTTGATTCATTTGAGAAATAAAATGTCAATATTGTGCATGTGTATGTCTGTTGGACAAATGTTAAAAAAACCCACCAAGGTTGCTTCTTGAAATAACAGGAGAGATTAGATATTTAATTTTCATTGCATGGAGAAATTTTAATCATTTCAGGTTGTGCTGTTCAGTGTTAAGAACCCTCAGACAGAGAATGTGAAAATGTGAAGTGCTCTATGTTGCTAAAGACAGTGGAAATCTTGTTCTGTTTGAGTCTTCCTCTTGCTCATAGTCAAGGAATGAGCATCTGGTCCATTTTAAATTAGATAAAAAGGGAAACAGATCAACAGGCGCTAAATCAGCCATTATATTCTCAACAGTAAAAGTGAAGGGAGAAAACTGAAGAGTTTCCCCAAAATTCATTATGGAGCATAATGTCTTTTGCTAATTAGGGTTTTCCTGGAAAAGAATTACAAATGAATATTTCTACTGAAAAGATGACAGAATAATTCTGGAGAAAGTCATGAACTGCCTTAATCTTCACATAAACTGCATATGCCTCACTGTTCGATCCTGTGCTATTCCTATCTGTGACATAACTGCAGAATCTTAACAAATATTGGTGTTTTTTTTCTAGTTCCTTCTCCCATCATTGGGGAAGGCACCAATCCCACCGTCCTTCTGGTCTCAGTGGCTGGCAGTGTTGTCCTCGTGGTCATTCTCATTGCTGCCTTTGTCATCAGTAGAAGGTAAGGGTTTAAGCTCCCCTTCTTTCCCCTTTTCTTTCATGAGGGAGCTTTTGGCATCCTTGAAACAAAGCTAAATTCTTTGATTTAGCATTATAAACACTGCATTTGCATCACAAGACTTCTCCTGTGTTACTTTGATCTTCTCAGCATCAGTACTACAGCAGTATGTAATGTAATGGTAATTGTTCTAGAATTATTTGCTGTTCAAATGCAAAACCAATTCTCACTATGGCGGTGGTAGTGGGAGGTTTTAAGATGCAAGCCAGCAACATGAGATCTGAAGAGAGACTGTAATTTGATGTAGAATTTAATGAATGCAGTATTCTGGGTTGATGAGTTCTGTGCTAAGAGTGCCAGACCAGAGCAGGGGTTCTGGGGAGATGGAATGAACAAACTCCTGTATTTGAACTTATACCCGGAAAAAAGGAATGCCTTTTTTATTTTCTAATCACTTTTGCATTTGGCCACATCCGCTAATGTAAGCTATGAGGAACACAGTAGAAAACACTTATGTATTCCATAGTGGATATACCAGCCAGGTTAAATTAAAAGTCCTAGAAAAGAAAGCTTTTAGTCATACTTTCACAGGTAATTTTTTTTTCAGAGCATAAATTATCTTGCTTTCTTCTTGGTCAAAGGAAAAAAGGAAAAATATTAGATAAATTAAAAAAAATCTTTGAAATGTTCACAGCATAGTTTGAACTCACTACCATCTGTAAGTGAAAGGGGTTTAGGGCTGGCAGACAAGTAGTTTCTTTTTCTTTTGCAATAAGAAAGACTTCATTGTTCTCTTAGTTTCAACTATTCATGGAAAATTTGTAGCGACAGAGAAAGAAGATACAGAAAGAACAGGATTGTACAGTGGAAGTTAGGGACGAAGTCTTATCTAAGTGTGGAGTACAATTTAAAAAAATGGCACAGAAGGAAATTAATAGAATGATGAGGAAAGTAGAAGAAGATTCTGGAAAGATTTATCTGTTTCTTACCAAGCAATCTGGCTGGAAGGAAGTGAGAGAATAAGATAGGGGAGCAATAAGAAGACAGGTAGAACATTCAACAAAGATTAATTAATAAATTGAAAAGTTAAATGAAAATAAATAAAAATGATATATTATAAATACATTAATTTAAAAAAACCCAAAACTCAAATTTTCTATGTTTCTTTTAGAATAAAAGTTTGATATATACAACAAAGTGGACTCTTTCACATTTTGCTTCTGTTGCCTTAAAGCAGGGGTGTCAAACTCAAGGTCTGCATGTGACCCCCCCCAGCTCTGTTTTTGCTGGCAGGGGGCTACAGGAGGCTGTGGTGGATGAACACAGGGCCAGGTGGGGAATGTGCAGTCCTCCTGAGCTCTATTTTAGCTGGCAGAGAGCTAGAAAAACAAATTAAAACAAAACAAAAGATGAAATGTTTCCCCATTTGCATTTGAGCATTCAAGAAGGGACAGGAGAGAAGAAAGGGAAAGAGCAGAGACAAAGAAAAAGAAGGAAAGAGAGCAAGGAAGGAAAAATAAGGAAAGAGGCGAAAGAAGAAGAAAGGAGAATGAAGAGGGAAGGAAAAAGAAGAAAAGGAAGGAAGGAAGGAAGGAAGGAAGGAAGGAAGGAAGGAAGGAAGGAAGGAAGGAAGGAAGGAAGGAAGGAAGGAAGGAAGGAAGGAAGGAAGGAAGGAGATTATAATTACAGTGACGGATGAGGGAAGTCCTGGCTTGGCCACCACAGGTGGTCCCAACACAAGTGATGTCGAGCTGGCCATGTCCCCAGCCATGCCTCCTGTGCCCCCCGCCCCCGAGGTCAAACACAACCCTGATGTGGCATCAATAAAATTGAGTTTGATACCCCTGCCTTAGACTCTCCATTGCCAGCATTTAACCCATATATCTTAGTTTCAAGAAAATGAAGTTTTGATACTAAAAGAAAAAAAAAACCTATATAGTCTTATGTCATTCTTTAATCACTATTTGAACAACTACTAAAATGAGAGAATCTCTCACAATGTTTAAGATGGGGGGCAATGGGGCAAACAATGGATGATTCTAATTCCCATTCTTTTCTGCATTTCCAGATCTATTTTTTTAATTAAATATTGACAACTATTTTATAGGGAAATGTGGGGAATATATTTTATTACATGTTTATTTTTCTGCACTTGTCTTCCCAAGTGAAGATGAGTATTTTAATAGTAATAATATAGTATGTTATATTAATAAGGAAATGTATACCATTTATTCTTTTAGCAGCAAGGAATTGGAATAAATCATTTAAGCAATCTACTGTATATATCATTTTATTCAGATTATACCAAAAGTGATTTCTCAAATTACCAGATTTTATTGTTTTCTTCCTTTTCTTCCCATTCCATGGCTAAATAGAAATGTGTGAATATTATTTAGTAGTTTGTAAGAATCCATGCAAGAATTAATGATAAATATTAAACAATCAAAATGTAAATATACTTCAAATAATTCACAGTTGTGGTGCTAATCTGCTGATATTCTGTTATTTAATATATGTATATCGAATATGAATTTAGATAGGATTAAAATAAGGTTTGATAGCCTATTACTGAATTTTATGTAGTTCTTGCCCTCGTTTTAAAAGTGCTTACAAAGCTATTCTACCACTGGCAAGATTTTCCTGCCCTTTTCCCAGTAGTCCACTGAACAGAGAAAAAAAAATGAGGTTTTAGAACTGTGATAAATGATGCATAAACTATAGAAATAAAAATTGGAAGTGTGCATAGTGCTTGAAATTCACTCTGGTTTAAATTGGAAACATCCTGCTACGAGTGCAAAACTACTATTTTCCAATGCAGAATAGGCTGCTCTGAACCTTTGTGGAAATGTTTCAAGAAGAAAATATCTCTGTTCCAGAAATAAACATTCTGTTTCAAATTCAGAACACTTCTGAGGGAAACAGCCTATTTCACACTTGAAACAGCTGTTTTTCTTTGAAGCAGGACATTTTGAAGTCAAGATGAGTTGTTTTAAATTTGAAATGGTTCAAATTCAAAACATTTTGCATACCCCTAAAGATTACTATGCTATACTGCAGAAGTAATTTCCAATAACAGCCTGTTCCACTGCCCCATATGTTCCATTGTTCATTAGAGGGTATTAATTCCAACAGATGTCCTATTTCATTTCAATGAAAAGGATTGATAAATCCATTGCTTTCCCCAATCCTTCAAAATAATAATAGTAATAGAGTATGCATATATAATATTTTCCTAGATTGAATGAATACGTTTGGCTACTGAAGGATTTCTAAGATTGTATTACAATTCTAATGACCATAAAGAAACCCTGGCTCAAGATGACAAATTTTAAGTTTTAGTGCTTGGCATCAGTTATCTCTTTTCTTGGAGAAAAAAAATGTTGCTCCAGAGTCAGTAAATAAAACAGAAGGCTATATTATTCATACTGTGTTGAGAAAGATCAATATCCAGATCTAGTTAACATAGCATTTCCTGGTCCATATGCTTGTGACTCAAGCTTTATTTCTGAATATTTTCTGTTGGAACACTAAGATACTAAAAAACCTTTTTAGTGTCATGATCTGCTTCTAGTCTTCTCATAAACTCAACTGAAAATAAAATAAACTGGATGATATAATCCAAGATTATGTGAATAAGATTATATACTGTACTTTCTAATGTATTCTTATATGCTTTCTATTTTTTTCTGCTTTTTTAAAAAAACCAAGCAGTTATATAATCCATGCAGTTATAAAAACTGAGAACTCATCATCACTGCAATAGATTTCAGTAGTTGTTTAGCTGTTTCCCAGCTTCCATGCTGATAAGAGAAAAATAATTTATGAAAATACAGCAGAGAGATAGCTTTATTAAAAGCTATTCCAATAGAAAATAGTGTTGCTGAGCCTAGTGACTTGAATTCCCCCCTGCTTTTATTGATTGCTTTATTATTTAACACAGGATTGATACTTAGATGCTTTGGATTTCTAATTACAAGTCAGCACCTTAGAGAATTGTCCCTCTTGAGTGTCTCTAAGATAATTCCTATCCACTTCCTCATTTTTATTTTATTTAAATTACCACCTCTGAAGTCAGATAAACATACTCCAGTAATTGGACTTCACTGGATCATTTCTTAGAAAAAGAAATGTCAACCCCTGGCCCTCCTATTGATTCTCTTTGATATCGGCATAAAGCTGAAACCAGATAATTGATTTTATATGTATATTTTTCTGCCTTATTTGACGAAAACAAATAAATGGTTTATAAAAAGCTTGGATGCTTCCCCCAATTGCTTATGAGTTTATTATAAAATTATGCAAATGGCCATTGGATTAAAGTGTGTTATTCTGAAATTGAAACACAAATATGTTATGTAACAATTGTTTAAAATTGTGCTGAGCATTGTTAAAAATATTAAAGACAAAAGAGTTTCTACACAAGACTTTCACATTGTGTTGAAGCAAAAACAATTATTTCCTGATTTTTTCATTTACAAATTATTTACAAATGTATTTGTAAGCTAAATTGCTTTACAGTCTTCTTACATGCACGCATGCACACACAATGGGAGAAAACATTTTTTTTAACTGAGTTTATAAATATTGATCATGATAGATATCAAATGCAACGTGTCTGTCAGTGCCAGGAACTGAAATGCGTTGATACATTTTTGTGCTGCTCATGGCTTTCCAAAGATCTCAGTAGACAACTTTGGACACAAAGTGCTGAATCAAATAGGTGCTTGATTTGATCCATATGATTCTATATATGCCAGACACATGGAGTTCATCACCTAATAGCTTGTCAGTGATACCATCTCTGAAAGTGTTGATAATCTGCAGGAGGAAGGAATTACCTGGAAGTCAACTATTTTGAAACATGAAAGTATTCAGAGTTTATAAATAGCTTACTTCTTCTATATGAACTAGTTTATAATTATATTATACTTACTGTGTTATACAAGCAGCTTATTGATGATGGTGATTACTGTATGTTATGTTTACCTACTTCATATTTGCACATGCAAACTACCATGCAAGTAGTTTGGAAAAAAATGTATAATAGACAGATTCATACTTGTTATCACACTTTAATTATAGAATTTATTTCCAAAATAAATTGTGCTGACCTTAAATTTAGGTATTTGTAAAAAGAAATTTCAGAAAATAATAGGATTAAAACCATCAATGCCTGTTTACCTAAATACATAGATTGCCTGAATAATGGATGTCATGCTTTAAATTCCAACAGTTGGGAATCCACAGTGGGCTATCACCTTCTCTGTTTATTTAGCTTCCTCAGATGCATCATTGATCTGATAGAGCAGAGCTGTTGTGTTTTTATGTAAAGGTACCATTCTTACAAGATTCAATTTCTTCAGTAAAGCTTTGCATTTCTTATATGATACCAGTGCTAATGTCACATATTACGCAGGAAAAATGAACTAGCTGTTTGTCAAGGAGTATAATGTATGCTGATTCAATAGAAACAATAGAAGATCTCAGCAGTTTCCAAAGATATTTCAAAGCATGCATTTTACTTATGTTTCATTAATTTCATAATCAATTGTATTAATTGTCTTCTGTATTTGGTGTTATTTAGATATAAGGTTTTTTGTTTGTACTATTTTTTTGGTTTGTAATACATTAAGGGTTTTTATTATACATTTATACTATATTCTAAGACTTACATTATATTGTCCCTGGAAGGGCAGTATATAAAGTTTTCAGTAAATAAATAAAAGGTAGTCGGTTAAAAGAAAAGAAATGGAAAACTGATCAGTAAGAGGTTTTCATTGTTTTTGCTTTAAAAAAGAAAATTGAATAGTTTAATGTGCTTTATTTTATCTTATTAAGTGATGTATTGCTGAAGGCTGTTTATTATAATCACTAAATCAAATAATTTAGGATTCAGTAACTAAGAGTTCTGTTGCCTTGTTATGATAATCTGAGGTAAACCTGTATGGTCACCAAGCTTCTTTAAGCTTTTGGTTGGTCTTTGTGTTTCTACTTTGCTCTGTGAATGCTGACATTGCAAACTGATGCATTGACTAGGAAAGAAGAATGTGGATTGCATGCTGCTTCTTTTCAATACTTGCTAATACCCTTGGCACTTACTTTTTGTCATGTGCTGTATTGTGCTTGCCAGTTTTAAGACCCACCTTTTTCTTTATCTCTAAATCCCACCTGTAGACTTGCCTGGATCTCTGACCCCTAGGGTTTTTTCATTGTCCTTGTATTCCCTTCCTAAACCTTGCCTTCCATTTAACCACTGTCACCCAAATCCCTATAATTATAGAACTGAATATGACAAAAGGCTCTTTTGCTGTCATTCAGGTAAGCTGTCTACAAATGTCAGTTTGTGTCCAGCATTCCTCAGGCATATTGAGCATTTTTCAGACCCTCCTGATGATTAAACAAGCAAAAAGGAGGAAGAAAGAAAGGAGTATCTTTTCAAAACAAAAAGGTCCAGTAGTCTCCAATTCTGGGTAAAACCTCAACAGGTGATAAAGTGAGAACTTAAGTAAAGAGTGGATCGAGAAGCCTCTGTTAGACCTTAATAGGTCTATTTAACATTTAATTAATGGACTTCAAAGTAGCCCTTGCCCTCTTTAGAGTTTTGATTTTTTAGATGTTCTTGTTAATTGAAGATAAAAAGTATTTATGAAGTTTATTTCCCCTAAACAATATATCATTTATAAATATATAAAAATGTTTATTCCAATTATTATAGGGTATATTAGTCAGCAGCTTGTTTACTATGATTAATACACAATAAACCTATATATGTTTGTATGGTAAACTTTTCTCTGCCATATTTGAACAGAAATCTATGTGTTTGTGGCAAGGTTCTGATTGAAATGTTGATATGTTTAATGTGTCATGTACTTGTAAAAGTTTGGCATGGTTATGATGCAGGAGTCCACAGCTTCAGGAGCATAGTTTGCATGCAGAATAATTTTGTTCATGTCACTTTTAGAGACATCAATTTTGGTATTACTTTGTGTCTTCTTGTGGCATCTTTTTAGCATTTTATTTTGAAAATATCTGTTCAGTGATAATTAAAATAGTTTAATCAACTTTATCCATTTTGATATCTTTGAAATGTGTGAAGATTGCAAGTCTGGAATTCCAAGGTCCCATGACTGACTAGCTGGTTTAACACTTTTGAAAGAATATCATAATTGGCTACAAGTGATAGTTATTTTCATTGTTGCCTGCAGATTTATCCAGTATATTCCAAACTATTCCTTTGGATAACTATAGATGCTCTGATGCTTGGAAATATTAATAACTCCCAGAAGAGCAAAAAGAAGAAAAATACTAAAACATCATGATGTCAGAATAAGAATGTTTTGAATGATATCTAATGAAACTTGTATTTAAAGAATTTTCCCTGAATTGAATCCTGAGACTAGGAATTTATGGAGATGTATGTTAAGGTTACACAGTCATTTCTTTCTAACTGTGTGAAAATCACTTCCTTAAACATTCTGTTACATTTCAATGTCTTTGCTGCTCTTGTTTTTTGTTTAATTTTGATTGAAGATTAAAGATACACCATATATTGCCATAATATGAATAGTCTTGATGCTTCATTATGCAAAGTATAAATAGCTTAATCAAGTACATGTTAGTAGTTGCCATTAAAAACTGCCCAAATATCAGCTAACAACCATCTATTTTTCTGGTGGCCACAATAATTAATTCCAGCTTTTCCCTACACCTATTTACAAGCATTTTTTTAAAAATGCTAGACCCCACCCCCAATGACCCTGGATACATTACCGTGTTAAAAGTAAGAATAGTAATGTAAAAGAACAAAGATTTGTCTTAAAAAGTTAAAAAAAACAAAACCAAGCTTCCCTTTTATGACCCTATAACATTTAATTCAGGATAGTGTTGGGGGTGACTAGATGGAACTGAGCATTTTCTGGCCCAATGTCCTTCGTGACACCATGCAGAGTTTCAGCAGATTTTTTTTTTGCATCCTAGGAAACATCTGCCGCTACCTAGGATTGAACTCTCAACCTTCCAAGTGGAAGGCAAGGATCTTCACCACCAGGCCACTACGCCGCTCATTTGTCTTAAAAAGTATGCCAAACAAAACCAAATATTGGAAAGGTCACCACCATCCTACCTCATGGTGTGGGAAAATAAGCTGTTTTCCAACATCTTATGGAACAGTACTATTACAGAGGGCAAGTGTTGCAACAGAAAAGGCACACTTGACATTGTTTAATTGAGAGGATCTGAACTGCATCCAATCTGCCATATCTTACTGGATGTGTAGAATATGGAGATAAGCAGTTCTTAAGTAACTAGGCACTATGCCACAAAAGATTTTTTACATGATAATGAGTACCTTGAATAATATTTATAAGACAGCTGGCAACAAATGCAGCTCGCAGATGTGATGTACCACCATACTCTTTGATTAGCAGAAATGAAAACAAATGAGTTTGATCATAGAAGTATATTGTTTTATAGCAAAATACTAGTGTAAAACATATTCCCCAAACGATTATATGTATTTATAGATTTATTGATGATAATAATAATAGTACAATGCAAACTATATAGCTATGTCTACTTCAGGTAGGCTATAAATTATCTCAACCTGTGATAATTGACAGAATAAATTTTGGCATATACTGTAAATAAATCCAGGAATTCATAAATATCTTTGCATGTACCAATAGTTAGATAAGTCTTTTAATCTCTAATGTTTTCCCCCCATTTCTACAGAAGGAGCAAATACAGTAAAGCTAAGCAAGAAGCAGATGAAGAGAAACATTTAAATCAAGGTAAAAGTTAGTCATGCTTGATTTTCTTCCGTTGCATGCGTTCTTAACACTAGTCCATATGGAGCAAAAATCATACATTTTCCTGCAACTTCTATTGCTTAGTTTTCTTTCCTTGGAGCTTTTTTCACTCAAATTGTGTATTTGTATTTCTATTATTGATAACCTCATAATTGCTGCGGAAATGTATATGCAACCAGATTCCTATAAAAGCTTCACCCTGTTACATAGTATTCCGATGATACATAAAAGAAGTAAAGTTTAAGAGTTGCAGTGGTTAGAATGCAATACTGCAGGCTATTTCTGCTGCTTGCCAGCTGCCTGCAATTTGGCAGTTTGAATATCACCAGGCTCAAGGTTGACTCAGCTTCCCATCCTTCCGAGATTGGTAAAATGAGAACCCAGATTATTAGGGACAATATGCTGACTCTGTAAACTGCAGAGACCACTGTAAAACACTGTGAAGCAGTATATAAGTCTAAGTGCTATTGCTATTTCATTTGAGAAAACATTGAGACTTGGAATATATAAACTGGAATTACACTTTGCATCCTTCAGATATAATGTGGTTTATTTCTTAACATACTGTATGGCCCAAGCTATTAACACACACACACACACACACACACACACACACACACACACACACACACACACTGATTTATGGCCTAATGAGTTGGGTTAATTCAAGCCATTTAAGATTGTCAAAAAATAAGCAAATATGATTTAGAATAGCATTTGAACACAGAAAGAAAGTCATCCTTCACTTTTTTTTCTTCCCCATGCGACTGCATTTTTTTTTCCTTTTATAGATATTTTTAAATTATCAATAGATTAAAATATTTATAAGATGTAGAACTTATAGGAATTGTTCCTTTCTTTAAAACCCATTGAAGTTTTTTTGAATTTAAGGATGTGCATATTCATTGCTCTTCTTGATGGAAGCTACTGAAACTGAAACTTATTGTTGGAACTCAAGAAAACATCTTCCCATCTACCACAAATGTATAGTCTTTGTTATAGGATTTGACTTTAATATATTCCATCCATGTGTGTAATTTATTCATGAGGCTTTTTGAGCATATTATTTTCTTTACATATTTTTATAATACTCTGTGGACATGCAGCAATGTTCCCTCCCTATCTATTTATCTATCTTGTATATAATTCCTAAGTTTTCAGAAAATCATATTTGCATTCTAGGTGTCAGAACCTATGTAGATCCCTTTACATATGAGGATCCCAACCAAGCTGTGCGGGAATTTGCCAAAGAAATTGATGCCTCATGCATAAAGATTGAAAAAGTCATAGGTGTCGGTAAGCTAAAGACATCATGTTAGCACTGACTTTATAATGGTGGAAGTGGGATGTTGAATTGTTGGTTTATTTATTTTTTTACTTCAAACATTGTGTTCCATCTGTATATTGTCAGTGTTCAGGCAATTTTCAAAAACATTTGAATAAAGTAGTTTATAGTGTCTCTGAGGAGACCCAGTTTTTAAGTTTTCAACATATTAATTTAGATGACTGGAACAAGTCTATTATATTTCTGTTTTTACAAGTTATATTCTAGAGTATTTTTTCAAATAAACAAAAAGAACAAATAATAGAATAAATCCAAGTGAAACAGGCATACCATAAACCAAACTATATATTATCCTCATTTGAATTAAGATGGACAATCTTTCCATGCCCACAAATTGTGTTTAATTTTTGGGGAAGAGAAGGAAGAAATGCAATAAACATAACAGTGATGTAAAATATATAGCTGTGGGTCATAAATACCCTTAGATATTGAATTTTCTGTTTTTAATGGTACTCCATGTTTTTAAATGATGTTAAATAAAATCTACAGGAAATGCGCAGTTGGAAGTTGAAAAGGGACTTTGGGATTGCATGCAGCCTAAGCCAGACAAAAGCTTCTCTGTGCTTAGTGGAAGGAATATAGTCAGGTTTTAATTGCATTAAAACAATGTTTGTGTGTCAGCAGATTCCTTTTGATCATGCTCCTTTTTCTGCAGGTGAATTTGGTGAAGTTTGCAGTGGCCGTCTCAAGGTTCCAGGGAAGAGGGAGATCTGTGTGGCTATCAAAACTCTGAAAGCTGGCTACACAGACAAACAAAGAAGGGACTTTTTGAGTGAGGCCAGCATAATGGGACAATTTGATCATCCCAACATCATCCACTTGGAAGGAGTAGTCACTAAATGTATGTTGGCCAGGATGTCACTAATGTGTATTAGGCATGTCTTAAGCAAGACAAACTGAAAGTTGCTATGAAATAAAATCAGTGCAGAGGTTCCCCCACCCTTCTCCTCCCATAAAATGACAGATGGAATAGATCCACCGAGTGCTAATAATAGGAAATCAGTGCAGGACTAGTCATTAATCTTGTTGTCAGCAGTAAATGGTTTTATCATTGCAGCTGATATCTTATCTTGAAGCAACTTATGCATAATTTAACAAGGAACATAATATCACAACTTTTAAAAGAACAGGAGGAAAATGGTAGAAGGATTGTTTGATTTAGAAATTGTGGACAGTTAAAAAAAGTCCCCTATTATTTTCAAAAGTGATATTGAAGAAGGAAGGAAAATAATCTCATTATCTCTCTTTCTTTCTCCTATGTATGTATGTATGTATGTATGTATGTATGTATGTATGTATGTGTTTGTGTTTAATAAAAGTTGAAGCACAGTGCAAAAACCAATTTTGAGAATCAGGTGATTAGTCAGAAATGGATATGGCATGGGATATTATCAGTGGAAGGAAAACAATAAAAATGTTCCTGCAACTTCAAGAAGAAGTTTTGTTGTTGTTTCCTTGTTGTTACCGAGGTAAACTGAATTTAACTCATGATTTTCTATTCAGCCAGTGGACTCACCTTCTCTTCTTCCAATAAGTTTTAAAGGCAGAGAGTTACCATCAGCAAATCAATATAATTCTGTAAACCATAATAATGAAGGGAAAGATTTCAAAACTCTCAAATCCCTGCAACATTGAGTATTAGCCCCAAAAATTATAATTTGGAAATTTTCTTTAGATTACAAAATAGCCTCTTTTTACTTTCTGATGCTAAGGCTTTCTAATATTTATGCTTTCTAAGCAAGATATGTAAGTGCGTTTTTGAAGATGTTGTTTTTGAAATCAGGGTTTACTTTATATCTTGCTGATTCTTCTTTATACAGACTGCCTACTTCAACCATTTAAAATGTACTTTAAAACATATAGTGATAGATTGCATACAATTTCAGCATTTTGAATGAATTCTTAAATTTCTTTGTAGCAAATTTCTGGTGTTTGTAAGAAACAGATCTCTAGTTTCTACAGTATTTTCAATTATGATATAAACAATTTAAATAATTTTAGAGGTATTTTTCATTAAAGAAGACATTTCTGCTTGGTCCACAGCATGTTTGCTATAGTGATTTTTATATCACCTTAATAAACCAGACAATCAGCAGGGGAATCTTTATACTGAAACCCCACTGAGGCTTTTAACCTCCAAGCTGTTACAGCTGTAACAGTTTTAAATGACTAGATAGTATTTGCATAATGTACTTGTCACTGCATTAAAATGATTTAAAATTCCCAACAGAAGGTTGTAGGCCAAAACAAGTGAATTTGATTCTGATTTCCTAGAGTATAAGCCTTTATAAACATATCCAGGTTTTAGTAAACAGACCCATATCAATTTTCTCTATAGAATTATTAGGAGCTGGTTGATATATAGTGCATTTATGAATCCTGAAATTATAACATAATATAGATTGTTGGAATGACTGATGTTTGTGGGAATAAAATGATAGGAGAAGGAACAAGTTAGTATAGATACACCATTAGTGATAAATTCAAATTTTAAATTTCAATTTCAAACTTCTCTCTGATTGGGAGTTGACTCCAAGAAACATGCTGCTGAATTTTAGTAGCATTTTGCAAATAAACAATTGCCCTGGTTTATAGTGAAAATAAACAGTAATATTTGTATTGAGTTTAACATAATTATGTTTCCTTTCCCACCTCCTACCTATAAAGCAAAATGGTATCAGAATTTCTGGCTATACCTAGGGTTCCATATTTACCAAAAGCTTGCAGATCAGGATCATTGCTCTATTCTATGGATAAAGTATGAGATTCTACAGGGATATTATATGGTTATCTATTTCTAATAGATTATTATCATGTTTAATACAGCAGGTAACAAAATACACAAACATGCTTTCAAAATTCTACCTTGATACCTACTATGTTCCTTAGCTTTGATGCATATTATGTTTTTTGTATCACCTTTTTAAAATTTGTTAATGAAGGGAGTAAGATTTATACAGATTTCACTGAAATGTTTGCCTTAAAAAAAAATCATTGATAAGCTATGACCAGCATGGTAGCTATTTTGTGAATATATAATTCTCCTATGACAGTTATGTTTTGAGCATACTTTCTGAAATTTAGGAATGTTGATAACCTCAATAATATAATAAATAAACCTCTATAAAATAATATAATAAATGTATATTACATTTTGCATTAGACAGTTAATTACTTCCCAGAGTTAAAATCAAACTGAACCAGGAATATAGGTTTCTTTAGATCACCCATTTCCATACAGGTTATATCATATGTTGAAGCAGAAATCAAAGCTCAACAGAATTAGACCATATTTTCATGTCATCCTTGTTTCCACCCTTATTCTTGTATTAACTACCCTCTGTTTAGGTATAATAGAGTCATTAATTATATATGTGAAAAGTTATGATACTTCTTTAAGTTTATAAAATGCCTTTTAATTGAAGAAAATTAATTAAAATTCCTTTAAATATATTTGTTAGATTACTTTAGACATATTGCAAAGAGCCTGTGTCACGGATATACTTAGGCTGGCACTAAGTAGATTCAATTTTTAATGATGAATGTGAGGAGAGGTGAATGTTCACACATAAAGACAAATGACTTTGTTTAGCCTTTGTCTTTAAATAATTGAATTCCTAGTCACAATGTCTAAATTCATACTACTGTGCCTGCCTTTGATTTCTGTATATGGGGTGAAAAAGAAGTCTTTGCTTGTGCAAATAAGATAGTTAAAGGTCATAGATGCTTGATTTTTAATTCATAAAAAAATGTTTCTTATAAACAAATTTTGAACAAGGTCAGGGGATATAATGTTTTGGCAAGGGCTGAAGTGTGAAGCACTGTGAATGTTCACATGTCAAAGAAACTGGCATTAAGGCAAGTGTCCCTCACTAAAAATGAAAATGATAAAAAAGCTTCAGTTTATTAATGTTCTATAGTATATTGTTTTCTAATAAAAATATTTCTAAAGAGAAACCATACTAGAATTGCAATGCTGAGATAACATACTGGCTGAAATATATGCTAATCTAGAAATAATTATAGCAGTTTTTCAGTATGAAATTGTTTTCCAGGACTCAATTTTCTCAGACAAATGTTTCAGCAGATCCTACTGGGATCCTTCCTTCCTTCCTTCCTTCCTTCCTTCCTTCCTTCCTTCCTTCCTTCCTTCCTTCCTTCCTTCCTTCCTTCCTTCCTTCCTTCCTTCCTTCCTCTGAATTATATCCCATTTTATGATCTATTCATGACATATTAAAATAAAATTTAGTCTGAAAAAGGAAAAGTTACTTTGTCCTTCCTGGGTCGATGCACTTAACTTTAGAAAGTCTATCTACAAGGAAGAATGGACATTTTATAAAAAAGTTGATGTAGACAAATGGATCCTCAAATGATTCTTTAAAAAATTGAATATACATAAAAGACACTAAGAATTAAATAGTGTTTAGATAGTATGAATAAATACACCAATTGGAAAATGGAATTGGAAAATGGATTCAAAACAGAATGGTTAGCATGGCATCACTTATGGATAATCCAAGTTTGTTTTCAGCTTTGTATTAAATTTGACCTTTTCTGGAGTAGAGTTTGTTGACTAATTTGCTTATGCATTTTCAGAATAGAACAAATGGATAAAGCAAGATCAAAACATTAAAAATAAATCATGAATTAAATAAAGAGAAAGAAAATCACTCTTGAATGCCACACCTGGATCTTTGCTTACAGCTGACAGGCTGTATCTTTCAAACCATAACTTTGATTTTTTTTCAGCCAAATGCCTACAGACATACAAATTGTCTAGCAAATGATGCAATTATTTTTACATTACTCCAAGTGCAAATAGGCCTATTTGGTCTATTACTGCATCTCCATTCCTCTTTAGTGAGCAATTATGGATTCTTATACTCTGGCGATTATGATGTGTACTGTAGTTAAAGACCTTGTCAGTGAGTTAGCTTAAGTGCTAATTTTCTGACTGAAACTCACTCTTACATTATTTGTTTTCTGGCTCATTCTATAGATTGGATGTGGTTCCATTTTAAAAAAGAAAAAAAAACCTATACATTGAGCCAATTGTCTGCATGTATGAACTCTGATTTTTTTATCTCCAACTTCTAGGTAAACCTGTCATGATTATAACTGAGTACATGGAGAATGGTTCTTTGGATGCCTTTCTCAGGGTAGGTACTTGGCATGTAATAAAACCTAAAGAGAGAAACCCTTTAATATCTTTGTTTATCTATTGGGGTTTGAAGATGTGCTAGAATTATGTTTGGAGATTCTTATTAGGGCATCTTTCCCTATTTCTATTGCTGGGAGGGTAAGTGAACCATAAAATAAGCTCTAAATAATCCATGTTTACTCAAAAGCAGGTTTGATTAAAATGCTTATTAAAAGCCTCACATTGTTCTTGGTTAATTAAAATGGGAACATTCCACATATCCCAGGAAGCACAGGATTATATTTTGCCAGTTAATTATAGGGCTCAGTGACAAGAAAGAAAGTAATGTAGTACAGTACAAGAGTTTTTAAAAGATGCATCACCCCTTGAGAACTGAGAAATAGCAAGTCCTAGTCCAAAAGAGTAATACAATCCCCAAGTGTAGAGTATATTACTTTTCTCACCAGTTAAGTAATTTGAATGCTTGCTGCTGGATTTTTAGAAATTGTTCACCCATATTACCTCACTTTTTAAGTGTGTTATTAACAAAGTCAGTATGTTTAGTATGATATATTTATGTTTTCCTATAAGTAGTATAGGGAAAAGATCAGAGAGCACCTTATTGTTATCTAATGCCTGCTTGAATGTACTTAGTCAATACAGACACTAGTGCAACTTCTCATAACAACATGTCTTTATTCACTTTTAAAATATAATTCTAATGGTAGGTTCAGGGAGAATCCAAAATGTTGGAAAGAAAATTTACAATTGATCACAAATATGTTCTTTTTATTTATCTTCCTTATGCCTTCCCTTCAGAAGAATGATGGCAGATTTACTGTAATCCAGTTGGTAGGAATGCTCCGAGGCATTGGTTCTGGAATGAAGTATTTGTCTGACATGAGCTATGTTCATCGAGATCTAGCTGCTCGAAACATACTAGTTAACAGCAACTTGGTCTGTAAAGTTTCCGATTTTGGTATGTCCCGTGTTCTAGAAGATGATCCTGAAGCAGCCTATACAACTAGGGTAAGTCAAAATCTGTCTGTCGTCTCTTCTGTCTCTCTATCTATTGTATATGTTTTCCAACTCTATAAAGATGCTAGATATATACTTGCAAAATATGTAATATTATCTAAGGACATATAGCTTCATGTCATTAAAAAGACACTGTAAATCTCCTTTTCTGGTCAATATTTATATAATATCCCTCCTTACTGGAATGTTGAAGAAAAAACAGGTTTAATGAAAGCATTGAGGGACAATGACCTGCTTCTGTTAAAGAGGTTTTGGTAGTTTACATTGTTTTAATTATCTTTGTTATGATTAAGAAGTGTTTAATATTATTTTGATTATTATTCTATTGTAATGATTTTACTATTGTGTTGCTTGATATAAGTGGCCCAGAGCTATTTGGAGCTGACCAGCATTCAAATTATACTAAGTAAATAAGCAAAGAAAAAAAATAAATGTGTATTTCTGTTTGCTCTTTGCTTATTTATGGAAATCAGTGACATTTTCATGAACATGAGTATGTTAACAACTGATGGAACAATACTCATTTTAGTGGCTTCATGTGTTTTTGTTGACTACATAAAAGGTCTAATGAGGCAAAAATCACAGCTTATACAGCAGTATCCTGGTGATCATAAACATCCTTGAAGCTTATACACATTGGGATAAAAGGTGATGCAAGGTTTATCATGAAGAAGTATAATTTTTGTTAGATGTTTTGCTTTTAAATGCCAGCAGTTCTCCATCTGTTTCCCAAGGACAGAGATTGTTATAAAAATCTAGCTTTGCTGTTTAATTTTCAGACCTCCCCTATAATGAACATGCAGTTCATTAAAAAGACGGGAGGGAGAGAAAATTACAATCTGCCTTCTGAGTATTTTAATGCTGTCCAGCCCTGTAATTTCCCACTAACAAGGGCAGTGAGGTTTTGAGCCAAGACAGATTTCTAGAGAGCTGTGTTCAAACAGAAGGTCAGGAGGAAATGATTGAAAAGCTTTCCTTTCAATTCAGCGATGAAAATATAGCATTTTCCCTTCCAATAGAACAGCAATATGTTTGTGTGTGTGTGTGTGTGTGTATCTGTGTCTGTGTCTGTGTGTATACAGTATACACACACATACACACACACACATTTTCTTATGTTTCCGCGGGTATTTATATGTATGGTATTTAGGTTTCTTCGGGTATTTTCTCACATCTTAATATTTATGCTTTTATTATAGCGACGTTTCCGCAGAATCTCATCTGCCATCCTCAGGCTTGTGTATTGGGTTCTTTTTAACCTTGTGTGTCAGACTTGGCAGCCGTTTTTTGTTTGAATTTCGTGCTGGCTTTCTGCTTTATTTGAATGGTTTTTTCCTCATTCTGATTGGCTGGGAGTCTAGGTCTGTTTTTATTGGTCTTTGAGTTGCTGTGTTCTATGTGTGTGTGTGTGTGTGTGTGTGTGTGTGTGTGTGTATTATTCAGCTTTATTCGGCTATCTTCCCAATAGTTGTGCTTTTAAAGTTTTAGCAACGTTTCGGCAGAATCTCATCTGCCATCATCAGGCTTCTGTATTGTGTTCGTCTGTGAGTCCGACTTTCACAGCCATTTCTGTTTTAAATTTGGGGCTAGCCTACTGCTGTGCCAAAATGGTTTTTTTCTTAATCCTGATTGGTTGGGAGTCTTGGTCTGTATTTATTGGTCTTGGAGTTTGCTGTGTTCTGCTTGATTGGTGTTTCTAATATCTTCTGTCTGTTTTGTGGCTTTTTTTGTCTTGATTGGCTAGCAACATTGTGTTCCTGTATTGGAGGCTTTTAGTGCAGCTTGGCTCTGAGTAAACGGACGGCTATCATTTATTAGGAAGCTAGGTTTCATCTGGGTGCCTGGTTGGGGTGTGTTTGAGCTGGAGGTATCAGGGGGGATCTGTTTGTGCCCAGGTGTTTGCCTGGCTTGTGGTGTGGAGATTTTTTTGTTTGTGAATGCATGCTTCCAAATGATTGACAGTCTGGTGGAATCATCTATTCATGCTTTCAGGTCTTTTTTCAAAGAAGCCATAGAGATTGAAAAAAGACCTGAAAGCATGAATAGAAGAGATGACTCCACCAGTAACCACAATTAATTTCAAATTGTTATAGTTCTTTTTTAATGCCACTGATACTAGCCAAGATAACTATATGGGTTGTAGGAATAAAAAGTATTTTTTCATTACCATAATAAATGAAAAAGAAAGCTATAACTTGGCTAACATCCAAAATATCAAATACCGTGAGTTCAAGAAATCAGCTCATGTGCTTGTGTCTTTCTCATCATTTCAATGAGCAGCTGCCAACGCTAAAGTGCAAGACTGTGTTCTAATCACCAGTCATTGAATGTTTTCAAATCCAGGAGTTGGTGCAGGTGATACTAAAATGAAATGCCATGTAGTCACAGATATATCCCAGGCACAATAACATGTATTTTAAGTGAATTAAACAAAAAAGAGCATATGACAGTTTAATGTCTTGCTTTCAGCCATAGATATCTGGATGTTGCCAGAGAGCTTAAAAAAAAAACCATCATGAGAATTTCAGTAAAGCAGAGCATCATACTTTAAAGAATTATTGTAGACCCAAAAAGACCCTGTGAACATTTCTAAAACTAAAAGCCATTGGTTGCTTTAATCCTATGCTTTGTCTAAACAACTGCCCATTTACCAAGAGAAGGAGAGAGGTAGAATACCTGCTTGTGGGCTAGAGGAACTGATATAGCTAGAGAAACTAGTTATAGCAATTAAAGAAATACTATTTAACAGCATTATGTGGCAAGTTTTCTATGTTCCAAAAATGTTCTGGAAGGATTTTTTTATATTTTTATACATAGTTCAAGCTAGCCAACGAACCTAATACTCCTTTCTCCTCTGCAGCCAAACCTATGGAATGGCCTGGGCTATTCTGAGAGAAAATGATTGGGCCAAAGTCACCCAGTTGGCTTTCATGCCTATTAAAATTCATAGTCACCTGATTTCTAGCTTGGTGCCATAAGCATTAGATCAAACTGGATCTCTAATTTTATAGATTGATAAAATCATACATAGCTTGAAAATATAGATAAAGAGCAGGATTTCTCCCTTTCTCACTTATTAACTAAAGGAAAATGTGGTGAAAATCAGGGCCAAAGCAACAAATAGTTAAAGCTGTAATATCAGATAAAATGGTCACCAATTTTGATTATTTTAAAAGGGACTCAGCAAAGAGCACGGAAGAGTGGAGGGCTCTTTGTCTTGACTTACGTCTACAGTAATCTATAGCAAAAAACTGGTTGTTAAGGAGCAGCAGTGGAAGAGAATTATTCCCTTCATGCCACATTCATCTGTCTGATGTGCTTGACAGATTACTGGACTAGATATGCTCTTGACCTGATCCAGTAAAAATCTTCTTGTGTTCGTATGTTCTTCAATTGCAAGTAATGTGAAAGGTTAGTAAGATAGAATTTCACCTTGAAAACAAGGCATTTTTTCCAGTTTCTTTAAATATAATAAATCTAGTTTAATCATGTTTTCCATCACTTTCTTGGGATAGAAGCTAAGCCAGGACCTCACCGTCAGTTCTTATAGTGTTTTTCTTCTAATCTGCTTGTGTGGCAGGCACAGGAAATACCATTGTATTTTACTTCCCACATCATTTTAACATAAGGCTTAATCCTTGAATTTGTGATTAAAATTAGATAGTGACCTGAGTTTCTTTGTCAATTGTATCTTGCTCTGTGATAAATATAGACTGCTGTTTAATTGGCTTTGGGCCATTATCCCAGTTTTTCATGTATTGAATATAATAGTTCCATATAGCCATGATTCCTTATTGTTTAAAGTATTATAAAGCACCATGAAAATCATCCCAGGATTTTTAAACAAGTTAGATAAAAAAAAACCGGGCTTTGGTTTTATATTTATAATACAATTTAATGTGTTATTCATAAAAATCAAACTTAGGGGAAGTAATGGCAGAGTCAGCTCTGAGTTGATGCCATGACAGAAAAGGGATCCAGTAAATTCACAGACTCCTCAGAATTCCTCTACAGATAAGGAAAGGCTGGATTGCTTACAATGCTTCATATAGAGCAGTGGTCCCCAACCTTTTTTGTACCACGGACCGGTACAATCCACGGACCGATCCACGGACCGGTACCGGCATCAGCACGTACGACCAAGGCAAGGCGAGCCGAGTGATCGGCCAGCCAGCTGTCCCCCGCTTCTCCCCGCCACCTTCAACTCCTCCTTTGTACCTTCTCGCGGTCAATGGGCTTTTTGGGCTCTTTCTTAATCTCCTCCTGAGTAATGCGAGACTCCACTGCCATCAGGACGGCTCTTTGTTCGAAGCCGCCCCCCCTCTTTGACGAAACTAAGGCACGAGGATTCCTTCAGCACCCAAACGCCGCTTTCCAACCGACGACTGACAAGCTCACCCGGAAGCACTTTCTCAAGCACTGTCGAAACAAGATGGCAGCGCCCGCCCTACTTTCATTCTTTGCGGCCTGGTACAAAATGATCCACGGTGAGCCCGGTGGTTGGGGACCCCTGATATAGAGGTTACCCATTAAGAGTCCGTAAGACTGTTTTAGAGTTCTGGGAGCTGGGAGAAAGACATCTTATTTAAGCCATGATTTAAATGCCTTTAAATGGATATTAGGTTCATATACCTGCTCTCTTAACTACCTTAGCATGTTGCTTGTTAATGATTTTTTGGCATGTTAAGAATCTTCAAAAGGTCAATTTTCATTACACCAAATGAATTTCCTTTTATCTTTGATTAAATACATTTTTATAAGATAAGGACAGTAAAAGAATAAAAATAAAAATAATTTAATTTTGAATAAACAGAAAAAGGGTGACTAGTTGATTTTAGAAAGTTATAAACAGAGCCATGTAGACTTGAAATAATATTTCCTGTTTTTAAAATTTTACAAAAATATATATATCAAAATATATAGAAAGATTTTGGAAATAATTGTAAGAAATCTTGTTGTAGATTTTATGTAAATATATGGAGCAATATTATTACACTGTGGAAGAACTCACAGATATTTGGGAACAATCTGCTCAGAAATTTCTCTTGAAGATTATTGGCTACTATAATAATGGATTTAAAAGAGGCTACTGAAAAGAAACAGATTGTACTGAACAAAATAGAGACTGAGCTAACTGGATCTAAAAATGCCAGCCTACAAGAATGATATTCAAAATGGTGCTACCCTGGATTTACAAATGAAACTGACTAAATTTCTAATAATAATAAAACAATAAAAATAAAAAGAGAGCATACAAATAATGAATCAGAAGAATAATTTGGGTAGCTTTCTTATCTTGGATTTACAAAAGAGATGTTTTAAACTCCCAATGAAGGAGTTTCTGACAGGAGACCAAGAGAAAATGATAAGAAATCAACTTGTGAGACAATGTCCAAATTATACTTTTTTATTTTTCCCTCAAAAAGCAACTGGACTTTCTTGGATATTTTTTTCTGTAAAAGTGTGTGTGTGTGTGTGTGTGTGTGTGTGTGTGTGTGTGTGTGTGTGTGTGTGTATGTTATTCCTATAGCTCTTAATGGACTTTTGCTGATTCAGAGTGAATGATGAAATTGTGTAATTTATCCATTGATAAGAGATGAGTATGTGAAATACAAATATTTTATTAAAATATCAGAGAATGTCATAAATTTCTTAAGTTGTTTGTACTTATTTGGAGAAAAGAGAAATTGTTTTTTTTTATAAATCTTCTTTAATTTTTTCACTTTTTATTTTTTATATTCTTCTAGTTTTCATTAATATTTTTAATTTGTAAACTTTAATAAAAAATATTATAAAAATATGCTAGTCATAGAAAGCATTTACATGTGCAGTATTGTACCAGATGAGGTTTAAAAAAAGAAGAGTGATCCTAACGTCTTTTGTTTAAGCAAATAAAATTTATGTTATTTAGTTATTTATGGTCATGTTTAATCTAGAGAAGCTAAAGCAAATAATAAGAATGGTATTGTTTTCAGCCATTATTCTTGCCATATTTGGTGATAAGAAGGCATGCAGTAGAATTATAATAGCAACATGTTTTATTCAGTTTTAGAACAGTGTACATGTTCTGAAGCATTCCAAAGTAGTATTCCTGAACTGATTTGTTGACTGTGAACAGGCCATCGAGTTGCTTGATAAATGTGTCTCTCAATCGAGTGCATGTAAAACAAGTGTGGCACGAACAGCGGACAAGAAAGATTACAATAGCAGAGCTCCCCTTAGCAACCATCTAAATGATAGGAATGAAATGCTAACCTTATAAAACCATATTTTGTGAGTTTACCAGATTAATGTACTGACAGAAGAAGAATATTTGTAGCTCAGGTTTGAACTGTGGGATCCTTGAACCTCTCTGAGCTTGGTTGTTTTCTTGCAGCCCTTTCATTACCAAACTAGGTAACAGCTAGCACTCCAGCTCTGATGATATTATCCAGCGGTGGGATTCAAATAATTTAACAACCAGTTCTCTGCCCAAACAATTTATTCCAACAACCAGTTCACCAAACTGCTCAGAAAGTTAATAACCGGTTCTCCAAAGTGTTGCAAACTGGCTGAATCCCATCACTGATATTACCTAGTTTTGTAATGAAATGTTTGAAAGGAAACAACTCGGATTCAGAGAGCTTCGACAACACAATACATTAATATAGCTGAAGCAGAAAAATCAATACATTTTTGTTTGTGTATATACACACACACACAGAGAGAGAGAGATATACAATACATATACACAGTACAATATAATACCAATACTAGTAACAAAACAATAAAACAAAAGCACAAACCCTATTGCAATATAAGACCATTTCATGATTTTCCGTCCATGCCAGAAAACAACACCTAATTTTTCCTATTCATAGATAAAAAAGAGAGCTCAGTATAAAAGCAGAATTCTATAAAATGCAAAAATCATAAACTATGGGCATTTTTCTTAAAAGGAGCAAACAGTTTTGTGTCGTTTAAATAGCAAATTTATGAGGGTTACAATTTCCTGGGATCATGTGATTATCTTTTGTGACCGTCTTACAGGCAAAGTTAGTGAGATAGCCAGATTCACTTAATAACCATGTCACTAACTTAACCACTGCAATGATTCACTTAACAATGGCAAGAAAAGTTGTAAAATGAGGCAAAATTCACTTAACAATTTCATTTAGCAATTCACTGTCTCATTTAGCAACAGACATTTGGGCTCAATTGTGATCATACGTTGACAGCTACTTGTATTATATCTTCCTTGCCTATATACTTATGTCATACTTTAAATACCATTTGAGGTAACCACAAAGATGAGAAAACTATTTCTTTTCTTTCTGATAAAGAGGTTGAAGTTTTCATGCTTAAGTCAGCTTGCTTCCAAATTTCTTTTGCTTACAGAAAAATTATGTCTTTTGGGGTAGTTGTGGATGGATGGGTATTATCTTTTCATTAATGTCCTGTTTCTTTGTAAAAGTAGTTATGAACATCAAATATAATTGGAACATTATGTAAGCTTATATAAATGAATAAACAAACCTAAGATATTTGCAGTTGTATAAATGCTTCTATTGATTTATTTGTAGGGTGGTAAGATTCCTATCAGATGGACTGCACCAGAAGCAATTGCCTATCGTAAATTTACATCAGCTAGTGACGTCTGGAGCTATGGCATTGTCATGTGGGAAGTGATGTCATATGGAGAGAGGCCTTATTGGGATATGTCCAATCAAGATGTAAGTGTCTGTTATCTCCAAGGGAACTGCTTTTTATGATATGTTGCCATGGAGTGGGAATTGAATATGAATGAGGCTATAGCATAATCATTTTATTTAGTGTAATGTGATACTTTATTTTCAAGGCTATCCACCTCCACAATGAACCTATGTGGTTTACCATTTTAAAAAACTTAAAGAGAAATCAGCCTATATCTAAGAAAATCAGCCTATATCTATATTCCTTATATCTAAGGAATATAAACAACTGGAATACTGATGTTATCAGACACACACACACACACACACACACACACACACACACACACACACGGGGGGGGAATAATTAATTCATCCATACACCTACTCTTTAAAAAATATTTCACACCTTACAGCAAATATACAGGAAGAAAAAATGTGGACAGACAGAGAAATAAGTGAGAAAAATTGAAATATCTGGCTGCTTGAGATTCTGCAACGTATTATATAGGTCTACATATAGGAAATTACATATTGTAATCATACCATAAGAATGGAGGAACGCATTGCGTCAAAAAATAAATGTTTCCATTTATAAAGCATTTTAAACTGTGGAGATGAAATTGCTGATATTCTCTATCACTTTTTTCATTTGAAAATATGTTATTATATCTATAAAGCAAATTTTCTGTTGATATTTTGACCTTAATGTGAATTTAGCTCCTATTTTGAGCTGACAATTTTATTGGTGCTTTTATTATTATTTATTGCGGGAAACGTTTGAGGAATAACAACATCAGAAGATATCTCTTTGAAATACATTAATGAGCTTTAGTCAATTAACCTCTGTACATTATATAAATTCTTTTTACTCTAACATCTGGAATACTTCATTCCAAGTGAGAATTAACAACATTTCTGTTTTTCTAAATGAGACTGAATGCAACTGCAATATGACAGAACAATCTTAAAAGGAAGACAATCCAGTGAGATAAGAAATAAGCATTATCAGATTGATTTATAAACACAACATTTCTTGCTTGCTTTACTTTTGAGATACAAAACAGAAAACCCTTTGGTCATCAACTGGAACTACACTAATTTTAAAACAATTACCCATTAATAGAAGTTAAAAGTTGTTAATGTTTATAAATATGTTTTATCAGATCAGTCAGTTGTCTTTTTAATGTCCTTCAAAAGTGAAATATAGAAAGGGACACATTTTATCTTAGTGATATAAAACATAAAGTAACTGTATAAGATCATGCACATACTTTGAAGATAAGGGATTTTAAGAGAGTAGGTTGTTCAGAATGGACAGTATTGGAATAGGATGATCCAGTGCTTTTAACTCAGAAAAAACAAAGTAACTAATATTTAATGTGGAAAACATGTATCAGAGGCATTTTATAAACACAAATTCTTATCAACAAGAAAAGTAGATTTAATGCTGTCCTTTTGTTCATATTGTCCAATTAAAAGAATGTCAAGATTAATTGAATGGTCATGCAGTTCTGGTCATAGAATTATTTATTGGCCAAGTGTGATTGGACACCCAAGGAATTTGTCTTTGGTTTATAAGCTCTCCCTGTACATAAAAAATACATTGATCAAGAATAATAAGATCAAGGTCATGTAAAGTGTTAATATCACTTTATAATGCCTTGATAAGGCCACACTTTGAATACTGCATTCAGTTTTAGTTTCCATGATGTAAAAAAGATGTTGAGAATCTAGAAAGAGTGCATAGAAGATGATTAAGGGACTGGCGGCTAAAATATATGAAGAACGGTTGCAGGAACTGTCTATGTCTAGTCTAAAGAAAAGAAGGACTAGGGGAGACATGATAGCAGTGTTCCAATATCTCAGGGGCTGCCACAAAGAAGAGGGAGTCAAGCTATTCTCCAAAGCACCTGAGGGCAAGGTAAGAAGCAATGGGTGGAAACTGATCAAGGAGAGAAGCAGCTTAGAACTAAGGAGAAATTTCCTGACAGTTAGAACAATTAATCAGTGGAACAACTTGCTTCCAGAAGTTGTGAATGTTCCAACACTGGAAGTTTTTAAAAAGGTATTGGATAACCATTTGTCTGAAGAGGTGTAGGGTTTCCTGCCTAAGCAGGGGATTGGACTAGAAGACCTCTAAGGTCCCTTCTAACTCTGCTATTCTAAGATACAACATTTAGTGATAGTCATAGGATACTAAATAAGCAATCAAAATCATACTAGGAAACTAAATAAAACAATATCATAAAGATACAAGCAACGAGGTTATAGTCATAAGTAGAAGGAAATAGGTAATAGGAAGGATGAGAAGAATAATGGTAATACAGTCTTAGTAAATAGTTTGACAGTGTTGTGGGAATTAGTTATTTAGCAGAATGATGGCATGCGTGTAAAAAAACTGTCCTTGTGTCTTGTTGTTCTGGTGTGCAATGCTCTATAACATCATTTTGAGGGTAAAAGTTGAAACAATTAATGTCCAGAATGTGAGGGGTCTGTAGATATTTCCACAACCCTCTTTTTGACTCATGCAGTATCAGTGGAGGCACATTGGTGGCAATTGTTTTTTCTGCAATTCTAATTATCTGTTGAAGTCTGCATCTGCCTTATTTGGTTGCAGAGCCAAACCTGACAGTTATAGAGTGTAGATGACAGACTCAGTAATGCCTTTTACCAAATGCCCATTACCAGAGTTGTGGACAAGGAGCCACTGAAACCGCAGCTCATGTCCTGTTGTATTTCGCCCTGTATAGGGACTTTTATAATCTTATCTGATTAAATGTGCTGGAAACTCTGATCATTTCTATGAAAAACTATTAGTGTTGGATCAGTATAATTCAGTTTTCCTTAATATAGTTAAGTTTTGTCTGTAAAATTAGTAAAACTTTGGTCACCCATTGATTTCACCACCAAGTGTAATATACTGTATTACCATGCCTTGTGCTTCTTTGCTTCTGTACAGTTTTGTTTTATTTTAATGTTTATTTTTTTTGTGTGCTGATCCATGACAATAATAAAAATTGAATTGAAAAAATGTCCTTTACCAAAAGAAATAAAAAAAAACCTTACAGCGTTCAAATTGTCACTTAGATAGAGAAAATGCTTGCTAGTGACAGTGGGGAAGAGAGAATTTCCATCTTTTTAAATTTTAGTTTTAATGTAAATAATGCCTGAAAAGTTATTAATTTTATTTTCATGAATAGGGTGCAGTTTCTAGACACCTGGAAAACAGTACTATTCTCTGTTTCTCTTAATGTTTAGTGGCCAGTAGAAGTATGAATACACATTGCTGGCCATTGTGCCTGAACTACTCTTCATGTGAAACAAATTGTAAGGTTGTGTGAATCAATGTGTGTGGCCAATTAATCTTTCTTCAGTCTGAAAAAATTGCTAGCAAGAGTGCCCATTAGTGCCAGCTGTGATGGCATGAAGTATTGTGAACTAGGCATGCCCAGCAGTTGGGAGTTGGGTCTCGATTATGCATGAGCTTATTCTCATTAGCTTTACCAAATATGCAAATATGATAATGAGATGCATGTATGGAAGAGTTTATGTGATTTTTATGCAAACTGGTTTGAGATCATATCGCCATAGTTCATCATTGCACACATATAACATTACACACTCCACAGTGTGGCCTTTTGGGGTACAGGATAGTGAACAATTACTCCACTCCTGCATTTCATGACAGACAGATCTGAGTGAGTTAAAAAGACCCAGGTGTTACTAACAGGAGACTGATGCAAACCATTATACAACAGTTGAACTGTAGTCTGGTTCCTAGAACCTATATGGTTATATGTTGATCTCTTCAGGGTTCACTGGCATCCAGAAGATCAATGATCCCTGGAGCAACAATACTTTTAATACAGTCGCTGAAAAAATGTAATAGCTATAATCCTTAAAATACATTTCCATTGCCCTTTCTTGGGGAGGGGAATATTTGAGACTTAGAAGAAAAATTCTATGGCAGGATAGAATCATAGAACATGAGGATGTTTTTAAAAAAGACTTTGGAGAGTATCTTATCAAATCGTCAATTCTGGTATCCAAAGCAGATGGCCACCAGGCTCCGCTCCAGTATTTTAGCAAAAAAAGAGTCCACATTTTTCAGGATTGTTTTATTGTTGAAAACTCTTGACTATTTGGAAATTATTTCTGATGCCCAGTAGTAATGAATTTCCTTGTAACTTAAGTCCATTGTTTAATGTTTTGTTCTCTGGAGCACTTCTGCCCTCTATTCTATATGACTGCCCTTTGGGTATTTGAATATAGCCGTTATGCATTCCACATTCTTCTCTGGGGTAAACATATAAAATGGTTCCAATGAGTTTCATAAAGTCATTTTTTTCCTAGTCCCTCATCATCTTGGGCACTGACCTCTGGAAATGCTTCCATTCATCCATCTCCTTCCTAAAATGTATGCCCAGGACTGGACCAGTTATTCTCTTTATACTCTGACCAAAACTAAATAGGGAGGAACAATGGATTCTCTTGATCTTGATGCTGTAATTCTGTCCAATATGATCTTGCCCATCTTACAATCATGTCTTTGATTTTTCTTGCCTAAATGAAATATTTTATATTTTTCTTATAGAAAATCATCTTGTTAATTTCATTATTCTAACTTGTCAATCCTGGTCTCTATAGTGTTTGCTATATCCCCAATTTTTACATCATCCACAAATTAGATAATATAAAAATTAGATAATCATATTTCCTAAGTTTTACCAAGACATTTATAAAATATGTTGAACGATACCGAGGCTAGAACAGAGTCATGAATCATTTGATATCCTCCCTTGAGTAGAATGCTTCAGTCATCTCTAGACCTAATAGAGTATAGTTTTCTCTCATTGTGCTATTTTGTATACCACCTCCTTTTCATGGTCAACAGTATTAAGTATCAGGGGGTGCAGATAACTAACAATCTGAACTGGTCTCTCCACATGTTATCCTTAGTGAAGCAAACAAACCAGCAACTGCATTTCTCTTTCTGTCCTGGCCACTTTTTACAGAGGCAGGATTGAGAGTGTTTTAACAAACTGCATCACTGTTTGGTTTGGTGACTGCAATGCCTCAGAAAGAAAGTCCATTCAGAGAGTGGTAAGGACATCTGAAAAGGTTATAGGAAGCTCACTTCTTGTTATTCAGGATACTACTTATATGCACTATGTGTTTAGAGCTCAAAACATTGGTAGAGACCTCACACACCCATTTTATGGTCTGTTTCTGTTGCTCTCTACTGGGAGGAGGTTTCAAAGTATATCTAGCAGAACTCAGATTCTGTCACAGCTTTGTTCTCTATGCCATCCGCTTGATTAAACTCACAAGATTCGTTTTTGTCGCCATGTACATCCAAACTAGACTGTTGTTTCTCTGTGTTATATAATATATGTGGGTATGTGCATAATTTTGTTTTTATGTATTTATTTTGTCATGTTTATATAGTGTATATTGGAGGTGGAGACCCTTTGAGAGCTGTATGCAATGAAATTTCATTTTAATGTATTAAAATGCTGATTAGTGTACTTTCAAAGTGACAATAAAAGTTGTCTAAGTTATGATCATGTTTAGATCATATTAAGTCATATATGACTTCTTAATAGGTGGCTCTTTTCAAGATGTATACTGTTTTATAAATTTTCACAAATAGATTGTTTAATATACATTTTTCCCAATAACAATACCAACAAGGTAACTAGAATGTAGTTACACATGTCCTCTATTTTACCTTTTTGTAATAAATTTACTTGCCAAATTTACATAGCCATCCGTTTCATAAATATGTCATTCTTGGCAGTTTGAAATACAACAGTTAAACCTCTATCACAATCTAACAACTTTTTAAAAGTGCTCTGTCATTATATTGTTATCTAACCATTTTTCCTCTAATCCTAATTTTAAGGTTTATTTTGCCTATGTTTATTATCTGTACATTTCATATGACATTACTCTATTATTTTAACACAACAAGTGACTAAATAAGAATGTATTGAGGGGTTTCCTATCTAAACATAATGTTTGATTGATGCCAAAACTGAATGAAATTTGCTTTGTTTTATCTTCTCTGCATTAAGATGTCTCCTAAAATATTCTTTTCTTATGTTTCTCAGGTTATTAAAGCCATTGAAGAAGGCTATCGACTTCCGCCCCCAATGGACTGCCCCATCGCTCTACATCAGTTGATGCTGGATTGCTGGCAGAAAGAACGTAGTGACAGACCTAAATTTGGACAGATTGTCAACATGTTGGACAAACTCATCCGCAATCCCAATAGCTTGAAGAGGACAGGCTCAGAAAATTCCAGGTCAGTTGTATTTTTCTAATGGTAATAGATGAAGGAAAGTACTGGTAGTGACAGCCAACTGTAATCCAGCTCAACAGTTGTGCTAAACTGAATTATGTTTCAGTTTCAGGTTACTTATATTTGATCAGTATAAAATAGTAGATATACTTAATGGTACATATATTTCCCCAAATAACCTTACTTTATTTATATATTTACTGTTTATATTTCCACAATATTAAAATAAATTTTGTATGTGTATTTTAATTATGATCCTGTTTCAATGGTTCTTTCATGGATACAAGGTCCTGACAGGAATCTAATAATTATGTTAAGATAAATCTAAGTAGCTGCCTTGGCCAGCTGTGCCTGAATTTTTTTTATTACAGAAAGTATCTAATAGATGGGTGTATTCTCTATATAGAAAGGATCCTAGTTCCAGCCAACACAAACATGTACGCACAGAATAATCTGTAATACTTTCAGTGGAATGGAAAATACAGAAAGCAGAATTGAATGCAGAGTTAGTCATACATCCCAAATGAAATTGTCTTGAGCAACTTGCCTGAAGGGAAGTCCATATAAAAGAGTCCAGAGCAGTGGGTGGAAAGAAGCCAGCCAAAACCATCAGTAGAATGGCCATCAATGACAACTCTTAAAAATAAAAGCATTTGTTTACCCTTTTCTAACATGATGTAATCTGATGTAATACTACAAACCCATCGCCAACATAGTTTTTAGTTGAACTGGCTGGATGTAATGAAATTTACAGACAAAGATATCTGATGGGAACCAAATTGGGGGCAACTGGCTTATCTGAAAGGGTTTTCCATGAAAAGTGATGACTTTAGAAGATTAACATTTAGAATTCTGTCGTTAATTTTTCATTTAAATGCCTTTTGATGGAGCAATTTGAATAAATGCTCTTTTCTTCCTGTCAAGCAAAAAAAGTAGTAGGCCTCCTTGGATGCAGCTGGGATACTTTGTAATTTGCTCTATTCACATATCACTGTAAATTGGGACTTATGTTAGAAACCTACATGAAGTTAAATTTCACAGAAAAGAGTTGGCAGAAGGCTTTCCCAAGCCTACAATCCCTAGCTCCCCACTCACAAATCATATTTTTACATCAGTAGCAGAGCATGAGATCCTCTTTCATGCAACTGTTCCAAGCTCAAACCTATGTATAACTCTTCAAGGCTGATAAAAACATTAATTTCAAATCATGAGTGCTATTCAAATAGAGTAGACTATACCCAGCTAAAATAGAGTTCTGGCTGAGTATAATTCAGAATTAGATTGAAACATGTAATTATTTTCCCTTTTCTAAATAAGCTACCATAATTGGGCTACCACAATCTGGCTCACCATCAGATGGTAGGAAAGACATAGCATTTTCTCTTTAGTGTCACCTAAAATTTTCAAAATTTTACAGTCCTATCCTACCAGTATCTCAGAACATAAACCACCATTTGTATATCAGATATTTTGGTCCCAAAATTGTCAGAGCATTTCTTAAAGAACATAAGCAATCATGTGTCCCCTGGAACAAGATGACATGACTCGCTAGAGAGAAAAGGTGATAAAAAACCAAAACATTCCAAAAAGTAACGCAGATCTTTATCCCAAGGGAAACTCCACAGCCCTAAATTAGTTCAGTGAGCTGCATTAAATGAGTAGAGGGATGAACAGTATTAAATTTAAATGGTCATAAGATACCTTTAAGGAAAAGTGTGTTTTTTTAAAGAAAAAAAAATCATTCTCATTTTACATTCAGAAAAGTAGCTATCTTCTTGTTCCAGTTTGTTCTAACTGCACCTGTACTATGACAAGTGTAATCACCTGCCACTATTTAATTATTTAAGAGGGAAGGCCTGGATATTATCAGATGTTAATCTCTATCAGCAATGTTTGATTCCAATTTTCTGATAAGCATACATCTTAGACTATTTTCCTGTCATGTAGAATCTGATCTTCGGTGCTTATTGTTATGACGTTCCTTTTAACCCCAGCATAAAATATCCTGAAAAGAATGGGTGTGTATGTTTAGGTACAGCTTTGCACAATGCAGACTACCAAAGAAATGTTCTTTTAAGACTATCGAAAAGGATTGGCCAAGATAAAGATTAAAAAGAATATTTTTCTCATACAAGACACTTGCAATCTTTGATTCCCCATGCTTGAAACAAATAAAAGCACTAAACTTTTGTTCATTTTAATAATAATAAATATTTGTTGTGGTTTGTGGCCAGGAAGAGACCTGATGGAAGCTTTTTCTAAATTCTGCACTTCCAGATTATATGAAAGGCCATACTTTTCATCACTGATATTTCAGAAGTGTTAAATCAACATTTGTGTGTGTGGTGAAGGATTGTTGTTGTTTTTTTTAATGGTTGATAGGAGCTATATGAGAGTGAACTTAATTCATTCACAATTCACTCTCACCCTTCGAATCCCTTTTGTACTATTAATGAAGAGTTTTTTGCAGGATCCAATCTGGGTCAGTCACCAGGATCAGAAGTTTTGTCTTCTGAGCTTTCACATTCATGCTGGAACCCATCCTCAGGGAACTTCTCTCTAGCAGGATGTGTGCTGTTTTGTGTACCCCTGAATTGGAAATGTCTGCCCTCCATTAGGCATCAAAACCTCTTACAGCTTCAACATTGATCAGTTTCTATTTATTTTTAATGTGTTAATTGTTGCTTTAAAATAAGAATTGTATACATTTCAACAGTTCACGAATTTAAAGTCTTCTCCAACAAGCCCAAATATTAGATATTTTCCTTGTTAATTAAAACAATGTGTTTGTATTTGGTTCTAGGCCTAATACTGCTTTGCTGGATCCAAGTTCTCCTGAATTCTCAGGTGTAGTTTCTGTTGGTGATTGGCTTCAGGCTATTAAAATGGAACGATACAAAGATAACTTCACAGCTGCCAGCTATACGACCCTAGAGGCTGTGGTGCATATGAACCAGGAGTAAGTACTCAGCAGTATTAACCAAAAAAAGTATAAAACTGTATTTAATCAGATTAAATTTAATCAGTGATTAGAATGTTGATATGCTTTTAATTGTGGAATATTGAAATAGATATAATTTGAAAATACTTTCTACAGTACACTCAGACATTCATGGGATATTGTTTCTGGTTTTTATGCTTGAAATAGAAAAAAATGAAATTGTAGAATTTAATTTGAAGATTTAATAATTGTTTAGTAATAGAATGAGCTTATAATAATTATAGATAATGTAAAAAGTTTAATCTATATTAACATTTTACCATGTTGGAAATGATAGGTAATTAGGTCAGAAGTTAGCCACTATTTTTTAAAAAAATCTGCATTCCCCCCTTTTTTTTCTTAGTTTTTATTTTCATTGTATTTTATATTATAATAAACCTCAAGAAAACATAAAATACAACACATTGGGACATTTCATTAAGAAACTATAAAAATTCACCTTGATTTTCATTATTATTTATTTGTTGTTGATAATGATAGATGCATATTTGGCATAAAGTTCTTATTTCTTGGCTCATTCCTTTTTTTTAATTCATGTAGTGACCTGGCAAGAATCGGAATTACTGCCATTGCACACCAGAATAAGATTTTGAACAGCGTCCAAGCAATGAGGACCCAAATGCAACAAATGCATGGCAGAATGGTTCCAGTTTGAGACAGTACTGAATAAACTCTAAACTCTTGAAATTAGTTTACCTCATCCATGCACTTTAATTGAAGAACTGCACTTTTTTACTTCTCCTTGCCATTGAAATAACAATAATAATGATTTGCAGCACTGTTTGATATATAAAGATTGCTAATAGTGTTGCAAGGAGGGAACCTACAATAATGACAGGTCGTCATTTGAGAACAAGCCTGGAACAAATTGCTTCCTGGAATATACTTATATGTGGATCAGCATTATGTAATATACTTGTATCTATAAAACATCCATTCAAGTTCTGAAGCTGTGTTTCCTGCCAGATACTGCGCTTAAACAAAGGAAATACTGTTGTTCTCCCCAGCAGCCATGGGATTACAATTATTGTGTTTGATCTGTGGATAAACCATTTTTTTCCTTCATCTTTTATTGGAACAAAGAATCTTCTGAACCAGGAAATGTTGGCATATTCTAGGCATCCATGGTATCTGCAGAAAGCTTAAAGGAAAATATTTGGATGATCAGTGCCTCTCAAGATTTATCCACTTGCAGTCTAAGACCGGGAACAACCTTCACGGATTACTGGATTTATTTATTTTCTTTTATCGAGGGAAGAATGTTGGTTGCTGTTATGGTTGCTGTTGCATTACACTGAGTATATCTGTCATGGTTCTAGAAATTATCTTACTAGTCAGCCATTATTAGTGATGGATTTTCCAAATCTGCATCTAACCATCCTTCAAGAGGCCACTGACAGTGCAATACTGAAAAGGTCAGTGGAAGTATTCTACTACCTGTTGTTTCAATTTTCATTAATGATAATAAAACAATGCATTTGTGAAATGGAAATCATAAAGGATATTTATTCTACTTTTTTCTGTGCATAATAGAATCACCAACTGGCTCCATTTTCCCTTAATAATTTGTTGACGTATTTGTAATGATTGTCACTTTGCGCAAACTGTGGAGCCTTGGGATTCTCATTTTTATACTTTATTTGTTTATTAGAAAGCATGGGATGATTCACATGGAAATTTAAACATCTGTATAGTAAAAGATTTATAAGGGGAAAAACATTGAAAAATACATATCCATATTCTTTAAATTTGGAGCTGTTTGCTCATTGTCTTAATACACACACACATACACACACACGTATACATATACATGTATGTGTGTATATATGCACACAAACACACATACATACACAATCACAATCCTCTAAAGTGATATTTTTCTATTTTAGTTGTCTAAATCAAGCATAGGTTAAACATTTTTACAATGTTTCTAAAGTGAATCACATGGTCATAAATCTGAATCAATATCCCAAATATTCACTGGCAAATAATGCTGGAAAGCAGCAGAAAATGTTCAAAATCATGGTCACAAGATGATGCAGGTGGTAATAACAGTGAGCCAATGGCCAAGCACCCAAAATGTATTAACATGACCTGGCACCAAAAATGTATTAACTGTATTAAATGTATTAACATGGGGCAGTACAACATTGAACAATGTCTAGAAGTACTCTATGCCATAAGTCACCTTTTCCTTTTTTTCAGGCTATCATAAATTGAAGCTATCATATTTCCAAAAAGTTGTTAAACAAGCAGTTTTAAGACAATGACTACCTGCAAAGCATTTTAAATGATTAATTTTGCTTTATTTAAATCACCTGATACAGTCAATTTATCTTAAATAATTTATTTCAGAGTTCGTTGAACTAAAGTACTAAGGAATATGTACTGGAGCTATCAGTGCCAAAATAATCTAGAAAAATAATAAATTTAAATTTTAAAATTAATTACTTGAATATAAAAGAAAGCGATAAATGAATATCAAAAAGTGTTGATGGTTTTATCTTAACATCACTGGGATTGAGAAAGTGCTGAATATTCCAAGATTATCTATAGTTTAGCTATTTGTCACTTGGAATTATTTGGAATGGAACTCCAACTGGACAGGTCCAGATGATATGACCAATGTATGGCTTGTAAGATTGTCATGAGTTTGTAATTCTTGAGGAAGTGGACAAAATCCTCCGATCTGTAAGCTTGTTATATCCAGGTGTCTCCTGGACAATTAAAGCTACCTGGCCCTTCAGATAGATGTTCATGCCTTGGTCTCTCCTGACTGAATTATTATAATGCATTCTACATGGAGCTACATTGCTAGAGTATAATGGCATGAACAGTGATAGTATGAGCACATATCTTCATTGCTTCATGAGCTGTACTGTTTGCAAGTTGGTTTTTGGGTGCAGTTCAAAGTGTTGATTATCACTTATAAAGCCTAGCACTGATGATATAACCTAGTTTGGGTAATGCAACTAGTTTGGGCAAGAAAACAAGCAAACTCAGAGAGCACCAAAAAAAACCTCATAACATAGGAACTGGTTACTTAAGGAGTGGCTTGTCTCTATATGTGTTTACCTATCTAGTGAGGTCAGTCAGAATCGGCATGCTCCAGTTCTCCTGGAATTCCTGAAAATCCTTTATACCAACTCTGGTCCAGATCCAAGGGAATATGTTTAGAGGCTCACTGTTGTGGTTTCTTTTTATTGTCATGTTTGTTTTAGTCCAGGCTGTCTATGATATGTTTTTAAAAGTTTTTATTAGTTTTGTGTTTTGTAAGCTACCTAGATAAGAATGAAAATATGAATCCATTATCCTAAGGAACCCAAGAACCATGGCTTTTCAGTGATGGGTCCAGCACTGTGGAATGATTCACTCCTCAGAGATTCATGGTGCTTTCATTCTTTGATGTTATGCAAAGTACTAAAGACATAGCTATTCCCCCAGGCAATTATTGATTAGAATGGTTGAAGCCCTTTGATTTTATTTGACTTATTTCTTTTTGTTATTTCATATTTTTGTTTTCTCTTCTAGTCAGCTGTCCTCTTTTTCTTGATATACTTTACTTTTTATTTTGCGTTTAATTTTTAAGCTACCCAACATTGTCCTGGAGTTGGGCAGGCCCAAATTTGAAAAAAAAAACACAAAACAAAATAATATATACATACATGTGTCATATCTACATACAATATATATATGTACATGTATGTGTTGTCTTATAGAGCTGAATGAATATTCCCAGATAAGAATGCATAGAAATTGCATCTATAAATTCGGATGTACAGCCACATAAATTGGTGGAAGTAATGCAAATATCATGAAGCAAAAGTCTCCTTCAAAAACCATTTCAACTAAACTTATTATTTTCAGAATAACAACATCACTTTAGATTACTTAAATTTTGGTTGCCCTCTGATCTACAGTTGTACTATTTGTGACAATAGTTTCACAACAAGCTATAAATGACAATGGAATTTGATCTGCTAGAAATCTGCTAGATTTATTTGGAAGATAGAGGATTTAGTGAATTACCCAAGTAAAACCTGCCATATTTCCAACAACACTGTCATCAATTCTTGTCAGTTGTAACAACAAGCTGTTGATTTTAACCACAAGTTTCTCTTATGAATGAATTTTTGAAATCAAGTTGTTGGGAATAGATGTTTAATTTGTATACTGTCGAAATACAGTGTGACAGCTTAATAAAATCTTTCATGCTCTCTCCTATTTGGAAGGATGTACTTTAATTGTTTAAACAGCCAATTATTTTAATACCATTTTTTGAAAGAAACATTATACTATTTTAAAAAATGCTTTACAGTTTTTCAATATTTTTATCCCAATTTATTATTTTTTATAATAATAAGGCAAACACAAATAATATTCCTTTCTCCTCCTATTTTCCTTATAAGAATAACCCTGAGAGTGACTGACCTAAGATACCGAATCAGTTTTTCATGCCTAAAGTGGACTACAACTCACAATCTCTTGGCCATCACTTTAATCACTAAACTGGCTTTCAATTTGCATAACACTACATATGTTCACTAGATCAAAATGGCTTTTTACATGCCATATGAGACAAGATGATGCAGATCTATTAGAAGAATATCATATCTCAGGAGCCATCAATTTCATCAACTTGTACTATTTCTGGCAACTACATGGACAAACATTTGTTGTTTCAACTTAGTAGCTGTTGGAGGGACAATTTCTGTAGTCTCTTTTATACATTCCACCACCTTAATTGCCAAGCATAGTATTTCTCTCTCTAGTATCTCACCATATAACATAATGTGCCAATTCTCCGCTTGCTACTCATTTCTTAGTGGAGAAGTCAGTCTTATTTTGTCAGGAATTCATTGATTTGTTCTTACTTTAGTTGTTCTCCAATCCATAATCTAAAGGTGTGTGTCTCTTTTGTCTCCATTTGTCTTCTTTTCAGAGCCATGTATTACCAATAGAAAATCACTGCTTTAACTATTTTGGTCTTTTACCTTATCTTTCATGATCTCTCTATTTCCCCAACACCATCTCCATCTTTATCTATCCATAAGACCAAGAAAGAAAAACTTTGATGTAACAAAACTGGAAGCAATGGCTTTTGCATACAGTGGGCCAATTTTCCATAATAATTCAAAACTATGCAAATGATGTCACATTTTGTAAATAAAGCAAGTTATTATGATGACATACTTTAATATTTGGTATTACTACTGTCAGTACTTTGCTATCAGTTATAAGTTGAGTAGCTAATACTAATCAATAGTAACTTGGTCTTCTTAGCATAAGAAATATAAAAAGGAAAACAACATATTTGTCTTTGGCATAACAGCTTTTTCATTTGCCAGGTTTCATTTTCAATAATGACCTTTTCTAAATCTTCACTTTAAATTGACAGTGTTATTAGGAACACATCTCAAGTTGTTAAGATTTCAGCCTCTTATTTTGATTTCTGTCATCACCTACTCCACACCTTCCATTCTGTTATTTAATATTTCAGATAAAACAGTTCTGGAGAGAATTTGTATTTTTTTTTCTTATTTTCATTTTTATTCTGAACACTCTATTTCTTCCAACTTTCTTCATATAGTTGTATTTTAGCCTATATTTACATTTTGGGCTTCATATATTTATCATTCTAAAGCTTCTTTAGAAGAATATCTAACTTTTAGATATTGTTTGGTGGTTTAAAAATGTGATAAATAAATGTAATTGTTCTAATTTACCTGTTATTCTTTAATGTATGTCATTCCTTTTAGATAGTTTTCCTTATCCTTTCTTGATACTGGAAGTCATCAACCTTTAAAAAAAAACAACCCCCAAATCTTTCATTGTCCCAGAAGCCATGAAGTACGTGGAGTCTCCCTCCTCCCATTTTAGGAATATTTTTTTCTCTTTGGTTTTCACAATAAGTCTTATCTCTTCCCATACTTTCTTTCACATAAGTGTCTGACTCTACTCTTTATATTTATCTTACATACTGACTGCATATTTTATAGATCAAATATCTTTTAAGTTTAACCCATGTATTTTACATCTATTTAATTTTTTAAATGTAAGCCATATCTGTGCAAGGGTATTTTCAGGAGGGACAAGGCAACAAATGATGACAAATGTGTCAGGAATTCATCAAGCAAATGCCATGAATGAATTTTTTTTGTCAAATTATATATTTCATAATTTTTGCACCCTAAAGTGCATGGATTCTACCAAATATCTATAAATACTGTATACTGTCTATTCCATGGTCTGCATTTGAAACTGCTGGCTGAGACTGGATTGCACGTCTTCCTCTTATATTTCCTATTATGTAGTTAATTTGATTCCTGTGTTATGCATGTGCTGATATCCATGTTCAGAATCTGTGTTTAAATTGTGTGAACATTATCCACCTAAGTTTACTTATTCCTGAAACTTCTTGTTTAATATGACTTGTGAATATGTGTGAATATAGGTATCACAACTGTTTAGTGAAATATTATTTGTAAAAAAATATGTATATGAACCTGCTTATTTGTCTGTTTATCTTGCTGTCTATTCTGATTCTAATGTCATCATGTCAGTTGAGAATTTAGAAGACATTACTGTTAATGAAACCAGGACCAGGATCTAATTTATACATGTAGTCTTCAACATATGATCATAATTAAGACCAGAAATCTGGTTGTAAGTCAAGGTACCCATGTGATGTCCTTTTTAATGGTAGTTGTTAAGTGAATGCTGCAATCATTAAGCAAATTATGTGCTTGTAAGTGAACCTGGTCGTTTGTATCTTTTTTTTTTTTGCTGAAAAAACATCATGAATTGCAGTGACATAACCATGAAAACACTATGACCATTTGTGAAGCAGCCCCTGAACATGCAGTCATGTGATCACAGGGGGAGCAGTGCAGCTGGAGTGTTTTATGGCCATTAGTTACCTGTTCCATGGCCATTAAAACTTTGAATAGCCATAAAAAACTGGTCATAAGTTGAAGACTCTCTGTGTTATCTTAGCTCAATCTCTGAGTCCAGCTTCTATTAAAGGTTTTCCTTCTTTTTCTAATATTCATTCCTAGATCAAAACGCACTATTTCATTATGTTTTCTTTTTAATTAGATAATAGATGCTTTTCCATTTGAAAGCATTCAATGTTTTCAGTGTCTGAAATCATACATTTAATTTAATTGTGTTTTAGGAAAAGCTATTTGGAAGATAGTAAAATAGCCAATGTAGTGTATTTCTATGATAAATTTAAAATGTGCATTCCAAAATGAACACTAAATGTCTATGGAGATTTTCAGTTATTCAAGTCATGGTTGTCCCAAAGGTGCTTTTTCTTTTTTATGAATACATTTCATTAGGTTATAAAGTATTATAAAATACAAAAGTAAATATGAGGACTGGGAGAGGGAAGGGGAAGGGACAAAGAAAAGTGAGGAAGGATAGGGAAAGAAAAAGAAGTATTGACTTATGACCATGTGTTACAATAGCATAAGGCATTAACAACAAATCACAACTTTTTGTTTTACCATAATGTAGTCATTTCTATAAAAATCTATCAGTCTGATCTGTAAAAGAAACTTCTGAGCTAAAGAAGCTTCTTGGATGAGAAGCAAAATGTCTTCAAAGTAAAACCAGAAAGTCCAGTTGGCTCTTGAAAACGCACCTTTGGGTTAAAATATGCATTGTATTTTTCCTTTTGATATTAAAAACATCAGATATCAAGTCTGACTTGGAATTTATTTGTTTCCTTTGATAGGCAAAATGGACCCTGCTTTCTTGGAATCAGGCCTTTCTGGTGATCATCTTAACCCTGGAAGATAACAGACTAGAGACAAGCACCTTCAATTTTCTCAGTTTATTCAGCACTGACTGTAGAGAAAATGGACCACGAATAAGCAGCTTTTACTTCCTGAAGAGTATCTCTTTGGATTTCTTCCTTTTGAAAAGGTTTTGTCAGCAACAAAAAGCAAATATAAGATTCAGATAAAGTTCTTTTATTTCCACTTAAGGAATGTACTATATAAAAGCCCTACAGACATATATACACATGCACCATGCATACACACACACACACACACACACACACACACACACCTAAATACTCTGTCCTTTTTTTGTTTTGTTTTGTTTGCATGTTACTATGTCTCTCCAAATGTCAGTGTCAGAACCATAAGGACACCAGGGCAATGTACCCCTGTTTTGTTAACCCTGAGACTGCAAATGATAGTCCAGCGATACTTTATGGAAAGTGTGCCAATGCTAAAATGTCAATATTTTTTAATAGAATGGAAAGTAACTTATTTCTTCCAAGATTGTGTGAGGATATGAATGATTTCAGTGTGTGTGCGTGTGTGCGTGCGTGTGCGCATGCACATGTAATAAGTTTGTTTCCTGTTGCACAGGGCCACCTGTGAATATGCAGATAGCATCTCAAGATAATTTGAGTTTGTGGCTGGGCTGTTGAGTTACCAGGCCAGTAGGTGAGCTATGCAACAGTAGGGAGAAACACACATACTCCTGAATGTTCCAGTTCTGTATCTATACATATATTATGTAGCTGCCACACTAACCTTAAACATTAGTTCTCTAGCCTAGAGCAGGGACACTTTCACTTTGGTTGTGGAGTGATCCATCATGAATCCCATAATGGCTAAAGAACAGCATTGATAAACATTAGTCTTGCCAAGGCTGTTCCTTATTGAATCAGTGATACCTTAAGGTAAAGTAGATAAATATAAGTCTTCACCCATCAGCAGGTTGCTTTGAACTGAACTATTTTTCTTTTCCTGGAAAACCAGTATTGAAAATACTTGTTGAACGCAAACAGAAATATGCAATCCTTATCCATTCACAGAAATGAATTATCCCATGTGCCATTTGAAAGAATTTCTGGGCTTATGAACTGACTGTGGAGCAAATTATTCATTTCCCTTCCCCTGCAGCTGAATAATATGAAAACATTTAAAATGATCAAAACACATTTAAAAATTGAAAAAAGTGACCAGGGTATTTCCTCTGCATTGCTACAATAATCATTGTCAAAGTAATAATTGGTCCTTCCTAGAAAGGTTGACAGACCATGGAGACTTTTCCTTCAGTTTTGGAAGCAGGTGGATGGAGACAACCTAGAGACTATATACTGCCATTCCATATTTTGAGCCATTGATGTATTTGACCTGTTTTCTGAATGCAGAATAGTTTTATCTTCTGAAATACAGTGCATTACAACAAGTTGAAACAGAGTAGTCAAACCGACATTACTGAGTGAGAAGAAAAAAAAGAATGTGTAAATTTTGCATTAAAATTTTCTAGTGTTTTGGGGATTTTTTATCAAAACATTTTTGCCTTTTCTCCTTCCATCCCTACAGTCCTCTCTACTTTTTCCATTTTTGTTGTATTCATGGATGCAAAGTCTAAAACCAATTTTTGGGGCTCAGGTATTTGTGCTGTTGGCAATAAAGAGGCATGAAACACTATTAAGGAGCCATGAGCTGCATGGACTGCAAAGCCAGGACACAATTGCAATCAAATATACTAAACAATACACGTTGCCCAGTAAAAGCCAGAATACTGTATAGAACTGGCCTTCATTTCTTCCTGGTTACAGAAGAGACATCAACAGGACTATTTTAACACAGCAAACCTCTATACATTAAGGAAATATCTGCTTACAACCTCACTGGTTAATGTTTGTCCAGGTTTCTTGCTGTATTAAATTTGTGATGGATTTATGTATTAAATATATAAATATATATATGTATAAAACAAAAAAGCTGGTTCTAGCCAGTAACCAGAACTTCAAAGCAGTATTTTTCTTTTACATGCATTTTCATAACCAGAAAGAAAGCATCCTGAATATTAATTAGACAGATTAAGAAGTAAAAAAAGAGAGAGAGTGCATTTATTTTTTGTATCACTGCAAATATGTTGGAATATGCAAGGACTGTTTTAAAAAAAAATAGAATGTATGAGGCATATGATACTTTAGTCCATACTGGAAAAAAAGAAATCTTAACAGTGCATTGCTTGGGTTTGCAGATTTGAACAATATCTCAGATAGAAATATAGATTTTCTATTTTATTTTAATTTGTAATTTTTCCCTCCATCAATGTTAGGTACACATAACTTATGTCATTTATTTATGGTCTTTTATACCTAGTTTGTAAAATTGTAAAATAGCAAACTAAATGCAAAAGTTTGCATTTGAAAATAATAAAGTAGTTGCTGTACAAATCTCACTTGTGGTTCATGATATTAAATATAACAAGCTTTAACTTGATTATTTCCAGATATATATTTCTTATTATTACATGTGTTTCCATCTAGAATATTTTATTAAACAGTTTGTCTGACTAAACATTGTGCTAATTCAATCAACTAATTAAGAGATGATAAACTCTTTGACCATCTTAGCTTGCAAGTGAGAGTTAGCTGAATATTTCTACATAAAAGAAATGGCCCAATTTTAAGGTATATTGAGTAACAAACCATTCCAAATTATATCTTACAAGTCTGGGAAAATGGTTAATTTGCCTCCCTTAAAAAATGAGACTGAAGAAAGGCCATCTTGGTCTGGTTATTTTTACCCCTTTCCTAACTTTTTAGGGAAAAGGAAGTGGTTATCCTATTTTGCTTTTGTTGTTGTTCTTTACTGTCAAGAATCAACAAGAAATCACAGCTATTCATCCTGTTTCCTTGATAGTTTTCCATCTTTCACTTCCTTCTGTGAAGGTAGTGGCTTAATGATGCGGGAGATGGTCTTTGCTCCAGTGGTTCAAGCCCTAGCACTGTGTGGAGGGGAGTACTGCCATCACTTGCCTTAGCTTCTGCGCGCCTAGCAATTTCTATGTTCAAGCAAGTTCAATGCAAGTAAATAAATAGGTGCCACTTTGGTGGGAAGATGAGCTGGTTCTTCATACAGGCAGTCAGATTCCTGATGGCTCTGAACCTTTAGTTTCTGATGCTTGGATGACATTGCAGAAAGAGCCACTCATCTTTCTAGTGGAAAGCTGGCTCATCCCGCTGTGGCAAATGGGAAATGTGTGAGCATGTATCACAACAGAACTAGTAAATTGGAAACCACACTACTACTATGCATTAACATTGTGGTCTTCTGGCTAATATAATGATGCCATGTGCTAATAATAATAATTCTATGAATATCATGGTCCATGGGCAGCCCATTAACTTCAGGTTATCTAACCTACTGGAGATCATACATGCATTTTAAAAAGTTATATGTGGATTAATGGGACTGAACATATAGTCAACCTTTATATGCATTTTAGTCTTCCGAATATTTTATGTAACAAACATAATCTAATATCATTTAGAAACTCCGAAACTTTAATACATTAAGGTTGAGTTTATTCAAGCAAGAAAAATCAAACATCAGAATTTGCAGTAACCAAAGGCATTGTCATCTTATGCACGTAGGAATATATGATCATTGGTTACACCATTATTAGTGTAACTAATAATGCATTATTACACCATTCTTTTATCATCCTACCATGTCATTGATGATTAAAAATATGAACATAATTTCTAAAGACACCTTTAACATAAACAATAATTTGGTAAGTATTAGAACATTAAAAATACATTTCATTATTTCAAGGTATTTGGAAGATTATAGAAATTGACAACCTACAGAACTAGGGCTTTATATCCTTTTAAGCCCTATTTTACATTTTCTGGAGTAATTTTAATTCTTATGAATTAGAATTCTTCTAATTCTTACTATCAAATTTTGCACTATGGTTTCCAGCACTTTTCTTTCTCATTAAATAGGCTAATTTTTAGTTATTTTTAAATAAACCCATCCAAATGTTTTAGAAATAAATAAATAAAGGAAAATTATATCCATGTGTATGACATTAGCCTACTTATTGTATTATTGCTTCTCCTTATACCTATCTCAGTTTCCCCAAAAACTATTAAATATAATTTCTGATCTCCAAAGTGAAATTGTGCGACATCCCATGTTTTTAAACAAGATTCTATTTTGTACAATTATATGACACACAGAAGAAATGAAAATGCCTCTTTGTAGAAATAAATGTAGCTCAAAATTAGAAAATTATTTTTTCTGAAGATCTAGTCCATCTAGTACTTGGCAGAATCTCCTTCCCGCCCCTCTCTTCTTTAGAATTTTTTTCTAAAGAATTAATGTTGTCTAACAAGACACAGAATCCTAGAATATCTGTGTCACACACAAATAAAAAGATAATGGTATTAGGCCAAAGTCCATGAGTAATATTTCTCCTGAGTCAACCCGGGTGGTCTACTGAGCTAAAAAGGTAGAATATGATATGCGACATAAAAACATTGTGGGAACATTTTTATTGTTCTATTTCATGTTGGAATAAAAAAAATGACATTATCAAAGCATAAGGTCTTATCTCAGATCTGGATTTGCTCTTAAAGCCTAGAAACAAGTTCCTTCAGTCCAGGGATCAGCTTTATAGTAGTACAGTTTAACAGAAATCCAAATGTTTATGCTAGTTATCCTAAAAATCACACTACTTGCTGCATACAGGTGAAAAATTGGGGGAAACCTTTGTTATCTTTAAATCTTCAGTGAGTCCATTCATGTCAGAAAAGCTAAATGATGTCTGACAACTACAAAAAATGCCTAGTATATTCTAAATCAACGATATGATTGAGTTCCAGATACATTTGGGGCCTCATTTTCAGTTATTTTACCCTTTCCCATTTAAGGAAATGCCCTTGGGCAATTTACTGATTCTCGATTGAATGGGTAATAGACCTCTGACATATCTTATTTCTGGCTGCAGTCCTGAACGTAATTCATTGTTTACAGCCACTGCCAAGAGATTTCTACAAATATGTTAATGTAGCTCTTTTAAAAAAGTAAAATAAAGAAGATGGAAACCTAAAGCATATTGTTTCTAATCATTTTTAGTAAAATAGATAGAAGTAATGACACAAAGTTATAGTGAATAAGCAACCTAGGCGACCATGTCTATGTTCCAGTGTACATCAGAAATATATTCAGGTAATTGTAAACAAAGTATTCATTGATGGATCTCATATTGTTTTTTTGTAAACATCTGCTTGTAGTCAAGATCTGAAATTAATAAATATATAATTAATTGTCTTGGAATCTTTTGGAGTCCTTATCTAACTGACTTTCTCTGACTTTCCACATTTTTCTTCTTTATATTCTTTTAAAAGTACTAGTGTCCAGTTTAATTTTATTTCTAAAGACTTCTATAAGCTTCTTAAAAATTAAAAACAATCAATGGTTGCAGACCAATCCTTTGTTTGAAAGTAAGTCTATTTACACAGAAAAATAGAAAATAACAGCTGGAATGGCAGGCAGAAAGCATGATTAGGTCAGAAAGAACATCACACAGATGCTTTGTGACTTGTAATTATCTCATTGCAGTCATTTTGTGAGAAAACCTATCACAATCTTCCAGTATATTATGAATAGGATGTTGATGGAAGTAGAAATTATGAAAATCAAAGAGTTTATCCTGTGAAAAACATTTGTCAGAAGGAACACAATTCCACAAGTAAATAAGAAAGTTCAGAATTCAGCTGTTCTTTAGTCTCACCTTGAGGCCATAAAAATTTTGGCAAATCTTGGGATCCCTGTTTGTGCTGGAATACATTTCAATGCTGAAAAACAAATGTGGACAACATTGGATATATTTCTTTTTACTTTTTGACCATTATGAGATATTCACAATTTTTTAAAAATAGCATCTATGCTCTCCACCATTTTCTCTCTCTTAGTCTTCTCTAACACAGAGAAGGTGAGTTGGACCTCTTATTAACTTGGTTTTGAGAAAGCATTTTTAAAACTTGTGCAAAATTGAAAAATATATTTGATTTACATAGCACTTCTTGGCAATGTATTCAACTAAAACATTTAGTTTATTTAGTCCAGATGCTACCATTGCTTCTGAAGTTCCACAGGGGTTCTAGAGAGGGTAACTCTACCTCCTAAGCCAATAATCCTTTTTATTATAAATTGATTATAGTAATTTAGTTATTTTCACAAATTCTGGAATAATAAACTTGAACGTCCTGTCCTGAGAAGCTGATGGCAGATTACTATAAACAATATGACATTTCATTTCCTAAGATGTTAAAATGAGATAAATACGAAGACTTGCTTTGTGTAGATGGGATATCTTAAAGAATGCTTAATAAGGGTTTACAGTCATCTTGTTTTGGAAATGCAACTCAGGAAATGGTGTATTAATTCATGTCTTTGATCTTGTTACATTTGAGACAGAATTGCAGTATGATTCTGTATAAATCATTATTATTATATATCATAGTGTGGGATTGTGTGCTTGATGGATCTGTCTGTACTCCTGAAACAAATTCTGCCATTTCTTGTCTTGTAAGGTGGTCATGCAGTCCTAGGAAAATATTCATTCAAATTAAAGAGAGACCACTATAATCACCTTAACTGCTGCTTCCTCTTTAAAACCTTGGTAATTCCAATGGTGTTTTGTTAGAAAAACTAAGAAAAAGATATTGTTTCCTAAGGAGGACTAAGCCTTAAAAATGCATACAAATCCAGAAACTAGATAGAATAACAGAATTGGAAGGGGGGGGGTCTTCTAGTTCAACCTCCTGCTTAAGCAGGAAACCCCTACATCATTTCAAACAAATTGTTGTCCAATCTCTTCTTAAAAACCTTGAGTTTTGGAGTACCCATAGCTTCTGGAAACAAATCATTCCACTGATTAATTTTTCTGTCAGGAAATTTCTAGGTTGCTTCTCTCCTTGATTAGTTTCCATCCATTACTTCTTGTCTTGCTTTCTCGTGCTTAGAAGGTAGGTTGACCTCATGTCATCCTTAGTGCTTCTTTTTACTAGACTAAACAAAACCAATTTCAGCAACCATTCTTCATATGTATTAGTCTTCAGTCTCCTAATTATCCTTATTGCTCTACTCTGCACTCTCTCTAGAGTCTCAATGTCCTTTTTTAATATCCTGGCATCTCTGCAAGAAGCTGAAGAAACAGTGACTATTAGTTAGCTGCTGCAAGATCACACACTGCAAACAATGGCTTGACAAAGTAGCAATGATGGATGTACTGGAAGATGTGCAAAACATGTCATTTGCCTGCAAAAACTGATCATAAAATAGAAAGTGAAGAAACTAAAGACCCCTTGGGAAATGTTACAATTCAAACAGACAAGCACTTGCCGCACAACACCCCAGACTTAAAAATTGTTGATAAGAAAGACAGAAATGTCTGAATAGTGATGTAGCAATACCTATAGACAGCAGATGAGAAAAGAAAGAACCAGAGAAGATAACAAAATACAAAGATTTGCAGATAGGATTGGAAGAACTATGGAAAAAATAAGCAAAGGTAACATCAATAATAATAGGTACCTTGGGTGAAATCCCAAAACAACTGAAGCACTATCTGAAACACCATTGGCATTGACAAAATCACCATCAGTCAATTGCAAAACCCCTTTTTTTAATTTAGAACAGCTTACATCCTACAATGTTACCCCTAACATCATCAAATACCAGTATCTACCTATCTCAGGTCCCAGTGAAGGACTCAATAGAATGCCAAATCCAGTTTAAATATCTGGCTGGCTATGTGACAGACATAATTAAAATGACTTCATTACATGTAAGATGATACATTTTAATTACATTTTACTGGGCTAGACAAGTGCAGTTTTATAGACTTTAGCAACCCATTTGTATATAATTTCTTCTGGACTTTTCCTAAATAACATCCAAACTGGTAATTATGAAATTTGTAATTATGAAATTATGAAATCATTATTATGAAAGTGGTTTTTTTTTTTACTATATTAGTATTTTAAAAAGAAAAAAACCCAGCAACAATTGGAAAGGAGACATAACACCAACATTTTTTATGGCCACAAATGTATTTCCTTTTAACAATACCTGTAGGGTTTCAGCATTTCATCAATAAAAAACAGAGCCGCTTGTCTTAGACACCTCTTTTGTATCTATAGTACTGATTAGCACCAGTGTTCCTCTTCATCAGCATTTGGTCTCCATTAAATGAGGAGAAAGAAGAGGGAGAAGTAATGGTAAAGAAATGAGTTTCCAAAAGAGATCATGTTTGTTATTTTTATAATTATGAATTGTGTTCATATCCTATGAACTTGAAACTTCACCAGTACCTATTCTTTTAATCTTTTTATTTGGATTATCCTTTTGCTTGCACAGGACTACCTTTTTGCTTGCATAGTCTTGCAAAATTTTGGAATATATCTAGAAGCAATCAGGATGCAATAAGAGCTGGAAAATTCATTTGTTTTATAAACAATTTTAATATTTCTGCTTTCAGTATTTGTGCAGTGGGGTAACTGATTATTTCCAACTATTTCAGGATGGAAAACTAAAACCAAATCCATTTTAAATGTAGCTAGACTACCACTGTGATGAAATTCAAAATTTACTCCTTAATAGAATATTCTTTACGTGTCTGTAAATTATGATTGATCCCAATATTTTGGTGGAGTAATTATTAAGTTAATCATTTTTCCTTCTACCACTACTCCTCCAGGTCACACAGAGAAGACTCTGTCCACTGCTATTTCCTTTTGATTCTTATTTTGACATTCCTAATAATGGTTCTTGCATCAAAATCTGCATCAGTTTAAAGCCTAAAGCTGGTTTGGGGTTTTATTGACAATAAGGCAAAACTCCATATGTGTAGTTTTGTAGTCCACAAAGAACATATTCTTTACTAGCATCTTCTCTTTTAAAAATTAATCTCTTCATCTTTGATATAAAAGAATTAGAATCTCTTGTTTCCCCTGCCTCCAACATATGTAATGAAACAACCCTACTGATTTCTGGCAGAAATTTACAGATGCTTGAGAGGAAATGTGCAATGGAGTTCAAACATCCGTTGTTCATTTTTGCTCATATCTAGAGGCTTCATCAGAGAAATGGTATATACTATAGACCATCTGTAACAAGCAACAGATTTTTTCCCATTCTTATGAATTTCTGAAAAGACAATTAGGTAATACAGATTTTTGTTTTGCCTGCATCTAAACTGATCAGAAAGAAGAAAATACTGAATATCACTAAATTGGCCCTATACTGTTTTCTAGTGCCCTTAAAATAAACTCTCTTTTACTTTTATCACTTAATTATTATTTGAATTCTCTTGTTCAAACAATTTCTTTATGTTCTTTTTGTGGATTGTTAACTGTTTGCTCTTATGTACTTTGCTTTGATAGCAGATATAGAAGAGCAGGAAATTAAATAATCCTAGATTATAGATTCACAAATTACATGATTGATTGCTTTCCAAAGCACCACATATGTTTTATATACATTTAAATAATATCATAATGTTAAGGGATTTTGTCATCTGTATTTCAAAAACAGAAGTGTAAAATTCTTACCTGCACTAACACGTATTGTAGTCCAGCAAAAAAAAAAAAAAAAAAGGATTGTTAATGAACTAGTCCACAAATATTAATGTGCATCAGATTTCTTGATAACGCCCTGATACAAATGGACAAGACATGTGGTCTTTGAGAGGCATCCTAAAATTTTCTTTTGAAACAATGTGGCTTTTCAGTAATAACTGATACTGATTTCATTACATTGAAATAAACTTAAAATATAATAAACGCAATTGTTTTCTGTGCATGTATTTAATAATGTTTTCCTTTCATCATATAAAAAAGTTCAAAATTGAAAGTTGGGCTTGCAAATATTTATAAGTCTCTGTGAACTATATCTAAAGCTTTTTGAGTCTGATCCAGTTCTATTCTGCATCTTTATTTTAATTTAATTTAATGAGAGCCTCCCTATCATTAGTGTTATTCTACAAAATACTTGTTTTCTATATGGAATATACATGTAAGGTAATAACCCAAAGCAAAACAAAATCTAATATATTTGCTTAAGAAAATAAGAATTATTTTGTTTTATCTGAATGTGCTTTGTCCAGGTTTCTATTAGCGCAGGTTATTATGGAAAATTAAAAAACATAATATGATGGAAAAAAACTGGTATCCTCCAACACTGGGTGATATTAACCCCTGTAGTCTTTCTTACACCAGATCAATCTTATCTAAATAGTCAATGCAAGCAATATTTCTTCATTTATTTCAGCAGAAACACGTAGACACTTAAGTAAAATTCTAATACATATTACAAAGTTGATGCATTTATCAAAGAATGAGGCAAATATTATTTTGTTTTAGCCCTGTGTATGTATTACTGAATCAGACCACAATTTTTTTGGGGGATGAAAAAAAATATAGTTGAAGACAACTATATTCAAGACATAAAAGGCAAAAATAAAATATCAGGAAAAAGATTAATTAATCTTCAGTTGAATTATTTGCATATTGACCTCAAGATAAAGGCTGAATCTATTCATTTTATGCACTCCTTTCCAGGCTAAATGAGACCCCATCCATTTCTCCTCTTTGTGGGTGTGTGTTTGTATTCAACAGCTGTATTCCTTTAAACGGAATCTTTGGAACAAATTCCACAATTTACTATAGTATCCTCTTCTCTTTCTTTTATATTGTCTTACAATTTAAACATTGCCCTGTTTTTCATTTATTTTTGAAGGGAAAATACCCTCTGTTTGCATCTTCTTTGCATGCTATAGTTATTTGTGTGTCTCTCATTATGACAAATATGAACCAATCAAGGGCTCTAACAGCACTGGGACTGTAAGCATATAATTTCATTACTTCAGGGTGTGTAAAGATGGAAAAATCCTGGCCTGGTGGTAACACACCACTTTTTTTTATTTTGAGGAATGGGAGATATCAATATATTAGCATAGCAGTCATGGCTATTATATGACACAAAGAAGAGAAATCAGCATTGCCCTGAATTATCAGGTTACTATTTCACTTGTATAAATGCTCATTTTCATTATAAATTCAGGAAATAATAACACATGGAACATTTGTAATTATTAAAATAGAACATTTACACTGCAAAAATTATTTAATGCTGGTATTCTATAAATTGCTGTATTTATAAATTGAGTTCTCTGAGAACTCAAACAAGAAGTTTGCCAAAATAATCTTGAGTTGAGTTCAGATAACTTTTTTTGTTTACAGGAAGATAGCATTCTCTCATAACTTCCAAGCAAAGTAGAAGATGTTTTTAAGAAACAATTTACAAAATGTGTGACTTTTTTACTAGCTTTTATCAAAATATTGAACTGATTCAAAAGATTTTATAAATGTATTTTTGCCCATTTTGAGCCTTTTAGCATCTTGTTGGCTAGTAGTAGTAAACAATCAACAAATAGATTTTTTTTCTGATTTAAAAACTAAATGTAATGCCTATGGCTAAGTTGAAGATTAAAATTTGGCAATCTTCTGCTCTCTACATTTTCTTGTACATTCAATTACAAAATTAACAGAATAAACGGTCCATTCTAATGCTATCCAGAAGGGACTATTTGGGGATTTGCCATAGTTTGAAAACTGCTGTATGAATTGCCTCCTGATTTAGCAAGATCTTAGGTGGATATCGTCTACTCTGTTACTAGTATTAGCTCTCAGGGATTTCAAGAATGGCTCTTTCTCAACAGATATTTTAGAGGTTAATGGTCATGGCCAGTCACCAAACACTTATGTGCCCGAAGGCATTCCGATAAAATGTTCTCCACTATCTCTTTTAGTTCCCAGAATTCTAGCTTTCATCTAGCTTTCATGTCAAACCTTTCTAGCATCTCAGTATTACTGTTCTTTTTTATATATACAGATGTATTTCCATGCAAACCATAGATACTTTTTTTTCCTAAGAATGCTTGTGAGACCTTTATGTGCCAGAATAATTATTGCCTATAAGAGTTATGTTATACACTGCAGCACACACACATTGCAGCATGCCAATTTGTAATAATAACAACAATCATCATTATTATCATTATCACCATCATCATCATGTAAGATTTGGTACTTAGAGGGATCCACTAAGACTTCTGTGTCTATAGATACTAAATTTCAATTCAGCGAAGTGAATCACATGTAAAAAAGAGACTGAATTCAATTAAATCCATATATTTTAATTGAGTATTTGAATAGCCAAGTCATTTTCTAGTTCCAAAGCATATTTTATTTTATCAGTCCAACATAAGTATTGTGTAGGAATTGTACAATGGTCATGTGTACTTATGAAAACGAAAATGTTTTCTATTAGTTTCGTCTTCTTAAATGAACAACCAGGACTTAGTTCAATTGGTTCTGAAGCAATTACCTTTAGAGAAGAAGGAGGTAATGGAGACAGTATAGATTTTCATAAACAGTACAACAGTGACCTCAAAAACTCTCTCCCGCTTTTAATTAAAACACACTTAGGGACTTTTAAAAAGTTTGCTTGATTTTCCAAGTGTTTTTCATTTCAGTAATGAGTGTTTGATGTTTGCTTCTTTGTAAATAAAGGAGTAAGAAGGGGGTCTTTGATTAGTTGATATCCAAACATAGCAATCATAAAGGCACCAAACAGAATGACAGATCAAGTTTGCATCAGATTCTGACGGAAAGAAAAATGGATGGAAAGCAAAGAAAAGCATGAGTCCCTGAGTTTTGTCTATCCTTTCATAGGTCATTTAAATGAGCCAAGAGATAGTGGTAATTATGACCCAAGGCAACTATTCATACAGACCTAATGATAAAAAGACACAATGTAGTATTGTAAGTTAGTATAACCAATAGACCACCCAGAGTCAGGAGAGATAGCATGAAAATAAAATAAATAAATAACTACTGGTGCCCTGTGGATGGTCATTGATTAAAAGATCTCTTTTCATTAAGGAAATCCAGTATTTGTTTTTATATATCTAACATTTGAATGTTACAAAGCTCGGGATGCTAGAAACCACTCAATAAATCAGTTTCCTTTACCACCAAGGGCTGTTTCACCCTAGAATAATGTGCTGTCATCATCTACAAATTTACAGAGCAGCAATAGAACATTTCATTATATATCACCAACTGTTTATTGAAAGCCAACATGGGACCAGACAATTTCAGAATCCGTCCTGATAGAGTATCTTCATAAGTTAAAACCTTTATCGTATAATTATTACTGAAAAATAGTAAATAAAATAAATAAAATAATAAAGTAAAATGTGAAATGAATAAAATACATAATAACAAATATTAATTCTAATATCCTAAACCAGAGGTGTCAAACTCAAGGCCCGCTGACAGGATCCAGCCTGAAAGATGCTTAGATCTGGTCCACGGGACTGCTTTGGAAACAATGAAAGAATGGCCCATGGTGCTTCTATTTTCACTGGCACAGGATTGCAGGAGGCCATCACAGCTGAAAACGGAGCTTGGGAGCCCGTCTTTGCTGGCAGAGAGCTTGAATCACCACAAGCGCCCCTGACAAGAATGACATTGAGCTAGTCATGCCCCTCCTGCCTCCTCCCTGAGGTCAAACACAACCTTTTTGCGGCCCTCAGTAGAATTGAATTTGACACCCCTGTCTTAAACTAACTATGTGCAAAGAAATCCTATCTTATTGACTGCCAGCAACTTGGTTCATTAATGACTGTGTTTAAAGGATTTCTTTCATTGAAAACTGGCACAGTAAAAAACAAAGTGTGGACTTTGAAAGAAAGATGCCTGTCTTAAATATATTCTATGACATTCTTGAAAAATAGCAAATAACTCCATTCTACTACTTATTTTTGGAAGCATGTGTACCTGATCAAAAAAAGAGATAAAATAATCTAGAATGGTAGACAGCATTCCTCAAGAAGTCCCATAAAATAAATGATGAAAACCAGAAGAAATAGATGGATTTGTTCCCTTCATAGAATGTTGATTAAAGATGGGGAAATTGATGGGGAAATTTTAAATTGTGAAAATATTGGTAGAAAGGAAGAAAATAGTATGTGGTCTGTTGTAAAAAAATGAACGTTTGTAAAAAGAAAATAGATATTTCTTTGTAAAATAAAATAAAATACAGAGAATGAATGAGAATTAAGCTGCTAAACAAACATATGAATGAAGAGTCACTCAGTTGAGAAGAAAGGAAAGATTGAGAAACTTATGTTTGAATGGAATTTCCAAGATTCCCCAAAAAGAGTGATTAGAAGTTTAAAGAACAATGAAACACAATATGGATCTAATGGAGCAAAGATGTAAAGGTATGCAGGTTGTAAAGACGTAACTTTTGGTGAGAAATAGTGAATGGTGTTATTTAGATGTATTTGTATTTCATGTTTTTAATTTATTGTGCTTAGTATTTCTATTTTTTTGTGCTCTACATAAAGTTACTTAACTTGAAAGAGATGAGTATATTTGCATGTATTTTCTGGTACCAGCTGTCTTTTTTTAACTTTTATACCTTGGCATGGCTTAACAGAAAATAATTAATTACATCCTGTAAACATCAGCAAAAACTGGAAGAAATTACAGTACAGCTTTAGGGACATAGAAGGACCAGCAGCCGTATCGTTGTGCCATGCCAATGAACAACTGCTTGTTATCAGATGACTATCAAAAGCTATCTGTTGCCTGCCTGCCTGCCTATCATCTAGCTCATCTATCATCTATCAATCACCTAGCATCCTATCTGTTATCCTATCTATCATCCTATCTATCTATCTATCTATCTATCTATCTATCTATCTATCTATCTATCTATTATCCATTCATCTGTCCATCCATCCATGTATCTCTCTATCAATCTATCAATCTATCTATCATCTATATTTGTGTGCTCTCCAGTAAGCTTCATTTATATTTCTCATAAAATTGTTGTCTTAATATAGGATTACATTAATTTAGAATAATCTCCTTTTGTAGATTATCACAAAGCCAAATTTTTATGTCTTTATAAAATGAATGGGATTTTTTTTTCTAAAACCATGTTGTCAGAAAATAGCACCCATTTTTTTCTTTTTCTTGCTTTTAAACAAACTTTCCAAAATGAGCTGAAAAACAACCTTTGCTTTTGAAGATCAAAATGATTAAAGGTCTGCAAAACCCTGATCAAATGGTTCCCAAGCTATTTTTCTGGGGAAGAAGCTCTATTTTGTAATCAGAAGGCATTTCAGAAGCCTCCTTTCTCTTCTCCCTCTCTTTTTACTCAGGAATGACTGCTGTCAGTTGAGAGGATCTTATGCATAATTGTTCTTGGAGATTGTAAGGCATAACCAAATAAAGTCATTCCAAAACACAGCAACCAACAGCAATCACACGCAGCTTAACTTGCCAAAATGCTTACACTGAATAAAATCTGTTCAATGCCTAATTGTTGTCGGCTTTAATATGGACTAGCAAACAGAGTCAAGAGGCTGTCATAGAGGGGCAGCTGGACATGTTTATATTTCTCACAGTTTTCTCCACTAAGCAGGTAGTGAAGAAGTAGCTCACCAAATGCTGCAGAAATTGTTCCAGTTCAGGACCCAATGAAAAGCTGAAGTTAACAGAATTCTTGCCAGCCAAAGGGAATTCTATTGCTTTGTTCAGTGTCCCTATCTATTTATCACACCAATACATTCAATAAATCCCTTGCACATCTATATACTCCTATTTGTCTCTGTGTTTATTATTTATTTACCCAATGTATACAGCTAGCCATTTGCCATTTGACTCTAGGTAGCTAACAACCAGCTAAAACATATCAATAAATAATAAAAAAACAGCAATTAAAACGTATTATTCCCAAGGCAGCTCATACATCCATAACAAGTAAACCTCTTAAAATGGACTCAGTCCCTGAAGGAAAACCCAAGACCTTCAACACCTTATGAAAGCAAGGAGGAGGGTTATTATTGGTTTTTAATGATGTTACTAAATGAACTGTTAGTCTATTTTGTAAGACTCATACTCCAAAAATAAATAAACAGAAAAAGAAATAGAAAAGAGGCAGGGAAAGAAAAACCTTTATAAGTATAAATATGACAACTTCAAGTCTTTACAAGGGCAGGATTTTAATGGCTGAATAATATACTGGAACGGAGCAGTAATTTCTTCTTGAATGTTGGGATGAATTATTTATGCTTTGACAACATTATGTGTCTCCAAAGCAGCTTTTAGTTATTCGCCTATTTGAGGCTACAGCTGATCTTGCTGCCTGCTCTTGTAATTACATTAACCTCTTGACACAACATGACAAGCTTTTCCTGTGAACTGCGATCAATAGCCCATAACTGCTACCTATTTAAATCAGGCTATGGTTACATTTTGTAATATAATTAGTTGTTCCCCCTTCCCATCTTTTTCTCCTTTCATTTTAGGGATATGGGGGTGAAGGGAGATCTGATCTGTTACCAAATTTGTTGTTTTTACTGTTTAAACCAATAGTATAAAACAAATGCAGGATGAAAATTCAAAGGAAAACAAAGTTTGGTAGCCCCCGGTGCCAAATGTGCAGCCTTTGGTTAATCACATCTGCATATAAATGGAGCTGTAGATTTCGGACCCAGAACATTTCCAGAAATCAATTATAGGAGTGCTGGTTCAGCTGGGCAAGGCTGTGACTTGATACCATTCAAGTCTACCAGATTATTTTTTCCCCTGTGTATCCAAAGACAACAACTACATGCTGAGAAAGGAATAGGTCCCCACCAGAATCACAGCCTGCATTGCAGAAATCAAATAATTCAGCTTGTTCTCCTTTTCTGTTCCCACATTCCATCATAAACTACATCCTGGATGCATGCACTGCTGTCACTCTTACTTACGGTCCTTTATTTATTCAATTTTTCATGCCACTCTTTTCCCCTACAAGATTACTCTTCTAAATTCATTCCCAAACCTTAAGACTATAAATTGGCTATAAATTACTCATCCCAAGACATCTTCAAAATCATAGGAGTGGTGACTCCCAAATTTATTTTTCTTTCTATTATGGGTCAACAAATTAAAGTTATATTTAACCACAATCTAATATGGCTTAGAATGATCTGTTACTGTCTCCTGCAACTTCTATATCTTTAGTTAATGTACCGATTGTAAGTTATTTTCAATGCACACACAAATACATAAAGACAAAAACCTGACCACGGTAATTCGTGCTCAGTAATTTCTCTGTCAAAGTACAGGTAGTCCTTGACTTACAAAATGCATTCATGTAGTGATCATTCAAACTTACAACAGCATTGAAAAAAGTGATTTATGATTATTTTTCACACTTGACCTCATTGTAGTGTGTGTGTGTGTGTGTGTGCGCGCGTGCGCACGCACAGACTCACACATACACACACACATGCATTTTGCCCAGCTTTGGTTGACACACCCACTTGTTAGAAGCCCTGGCAACAATGATTCATGCATTCATCCTCACAAAATGAAAATACTGCTCTTCACATGGTTGAATTCCATGGAAACTGCAGTTGGTGCAAAATGCAGCAGGCCACTTGCTAATGAACAAGAGTTACCTGTGTTGCAAGTCCTATAGTCATTGCCGATTGGTTTCTGAATTCCATTCAAAATTGTGATTTTAACCTATAAAGGGAGCTGCTAGGCATCTCTGGGATCAATGTCTTAACATGTCTGGTACATATTCCCAAACAAAATATGTAGCGCAGCCTTCATTAAGAAAAGTTAAGGGAATAAAAAACAATGTCTTTCCATGATTAACTTATAAGATGCCTTTCCCATCAAAATTAGATCAGCCCCACCCCAGTCCTTTTCTCTAAACTAGAAAAACTAAAACTATTCTGAGTAGCATTTGGATGATAACAAGTGAAAACTATCTCTAAACTAATTACCAAAATACTCAACTGTTTAATTGACAAATTAAAATATCTGAAGAATTTTTCTGAATAAAAGACTCATGTAATCAGTAATTTTTATTGCTGTAATCAGCTTTTCTTAACTTTATGCTGTGGTATTGCAACCCCCAGAATTCCCAACCAAGTATTTTTCCAGATGCACTGGGATGTGCAGAAGGCTGTCCTAATTGGTGGATACATATGCATTTAACAAGATTACTATTATTTTTAGTCGCATAGTCTAGGCTAGAAATAATCTCTTACTGTTGAGTTATTTAACAAAATATTGCAGCAACATCAGTGCTCAACCGGTCAAATTGTTCCCTAGTGCACCATATCATTCAACATTTATTTGATTTGATATTACATTTCCCTTTTCTGAAAGGAAATGTTTTAAAGATACTTACAGCTTACACTGATTACAATATTTTTGTGTGATTTAGCATCTTAAACTAAATGGAATTGTGAATATTATATTTATAATTCATAAGGCAAATTTATTTTCATTCTCTGATTAAAAATAACATAACCAATTGTTTTTTAACAATTAAATGACAAAAATCTTGCATAAGCTATACTTAATAATGACAAATTCATCTATTTTCCTGAGCAGTCACAAAGAAAGCTCTTTTTTAAAGTTTTTAGATAAGAATTAGGAGCAATTACAAACATAAAAAATGCAAGCTATGCTAAGTGCTAAGCATTAAAGTGATTTGTTTGGTCTGGTTAAACATGTAGTTGTGTGAGTCAGTCTTTTAGCTTCTAAATCATGATACTGCTTGTCATGTGAATCTGGCCCATTATAATTTATTTAATAACTGATTGTTAAACAAATTACAGCTTAGATCCTCACTATTCTATTATGCTGTATTTGTTTATTTATTAAATTTAATTCTTCCCATCTCACTCTGAAAAGTGGGAGTGCACACTTCGGGAGGTATTTTTTACAATTATGCTGCTATTTTTAATTCCCTGATGTATTTATTTCTGATCAGTCATGAGATTTATATGATCTTACTTTATCATGATATTTAGTAACTAAATGATCAATGTACAGGTAGTCATCTTACAACAATTCATTTAGTGACTGTTCAGACTTACAATGGCCCTGAAAAAAGTGACTTATGACTATTTTTCACACTTACTATTATTGCAGCATGGTCACATGATCAAAATTCAGATGCTTGGCAACTGATTCATATTTATGATAGTTGTAGTGTCCCGGGGTCATGTGATCACTTTTTATGAACTTCTGACAAGCAATGTCAATGGGGAAGCCAAATTCATTTCACAACTGTGTTACTAGCTTAACAGCTACAGTGATTCATTTAATAACTATGGCAAGAAAGATCATAAAAATGGGGTAAATTCACTTAAAATGTCTCTCTTAGCAACAGTGTTCAGTTCAATTGTGGTTGTAAGTCAGGGATTACCTGTATTAATTTAACATAAGTGGATTTATTCATGTATTTTAGTTACTTATAATGGAGAGTCATTTTGGTCTATGATTAAGGCACCAGGCCTCAGGAACCAGGAAAAAAAAGAGTCCTAGGCTGATCTTAGGCATGAAAACTCTGTCAGGCCATGACGTCAAATTCAGATGGCAAGCTAGTCGATCAATGCATGTCATAATGAATGATTCAACACTTGGTTGATTCTTTCCCCCCCAAAAAAAAAAAAAAAAAAAAGGATCCTGCACTGGCAGGAAAAATCCTAGGAGAAAGAAATGTTATACATTTACAGTAAGTTTCAATTCAATTTATTATTTTTGCTTTTATGTTTCAGAGTTTGATTGAAATGATATTATCTACAATTTTGTTATGGTTTCCATCTGGGCTTTAACAAACATTAAAAATAAAAAGAAATCAATATGTCTGAAAAGATCAGCTCAGCCTTTAAAAAGTCACAAACCTTAGCTAAACAAAAAGCAGAAGTTTTTTTTTAAATTCATGAGCCATCAGTTAATAGCCATTCAATTAACATACAAATTACAAATCTATGTTGACAATAATCAAACAGATCAAACTGCATGTTAAACAATTTAAAGAATTTATAATATTTTAGAAGTTGTTAGTAACATAAAGTCCACTATATGGATATAAAAGAATAACAGTACGGTGGATCTGATTTTAATAATAGCTATTAATTTTTTTAACCCCTAGGTTATCTTAAACCACAGCTGAAAGGATGCAGAAATCAGGAAAGATCCAGAAATACTGGTCTGGAAAATGGAAATTTGTATTAAAATGACAACTTGAGTCTATGCTTCCATTTGAAAGCCCCATGTGGGCATTCAAATTTTGTAGAGGAGTTTTCTCAAAATAATTAATGTTAATTAATTATTAATTATTATTGTTAATTGTTAATTAATTAAGCTTGCATGTTCAATCATGCTCTAGAACAGGGGTGTCAATCTTGTGTCATCATGGCATCGTCACGTGAAATATTGTGACTTTTTCCCCCTTTGCTAAACCAGGTGTGGGCATGGCCAACCTGTGATGCATCTGGCCCATGAGTTTGTTCAGTATCAGAAATAGGCTGCTTCAATGGCTTTCTTGCTATACTGACCTCAAGATTCTGCAACAGCTGCTGTAAAAGGCCAACAAATTTAAATCTAGGAGTAATGGCTTTCATCCAATTGCTCTCATGTGAGTCAGACAAAACTAAAGGAAGCAAGCCAGAAGGGATTACATCCAACCAAAGCCAATAATTAAATGCCCAGGGCTATGCCTGTGTAAACATGGAAGGAAGATCAGCTTCCAGTTGCAGGGAGGCAACTTGAAATAAAAAAATACTCCTCAAAGAAATTTAGATTGCATTACTTTCAGCAGACCATTAATAAACGAAATGTGAATTTAACCTTGAAAAATTTCATGCAGTGAAATGATGCAAACACACACACACACACACACACACACACACATACACACACACAGACACACACATATATATATATATTGGCCTCCCAAAAATACACAAAGAAGGCATACCTCTCAGACCCGTTATCAGCTCCAGAGGAGCTCTACTACAAAACCTAGCTAAACACTTAGCAAAGCAGCTACAGCCCCATGCTGAAACAGCAGCTTCACATGTACAAAACTCATACCACTTCTTGGAAATGATCAAAAATCTACACGTGGAGCAAGAAGATCTGCTTGTAAGTTTCGACGTGGTTTCATTATTCACTCAAGTCCCAATAAAATAAACCCTTGAAATCATCAAAAATAAATACCTGTAATAGTCTGACTCACAGACGAACACAATACAGAAGCCTGATGATGGCAGATGAGATTCTGCCGAAATGTTGCTAGGGTATTCATGCTTCTGATTATTCAAAACTATGTTTAGATCTTTAGAATTCACAACTTCTGGAGGCAAGTGGTTCCACTGGTTATTTGTTCTATTTAAATTTAAATTTCAAAGTAGCGGTCCCCAATTAACTTCAATAGAACTGATATTGTTATGGGATATTTGTTCAAAGTATTTGCAAGTTATACCTTACTAGGATGGATCATGTTTGAAATTATTCAAGAAATTCCTCATTACTATTTTTTCCAAACACATTTTTGTTTGACATAAAATGCAGAATCAAGGATGTCCACAAGGGATGTGGTTTAAAATATCAGGCGGTCTGAGGAATATAAAAAATGGCTGGATATTTCATCTTACTCTCATTGACTTTTGGACCCTATGTGGTAAATATAACTTTGTAATATAATATATAGCTGTGGAGTATTGCCTGAATATAATAAAACAAAGGAATATAATAGACTAAGGTAGCTAAGAACAAAAAATAAACAGAACCAGAATGCAGATTACAGCAGGAGTTAAAAATGTATGGTTTGATTATTGATTACATGGCATCATGACTCCACATAGATAAATTTTCTTCGTGATGTGTGTATTGAGCTGGGGGACGAGCGGTCTGCCACCTCCAAGTGGTGTCCCCTGGATGCGCGAAGCCGTTAAACGCTGACCGTAACTGAGAGCAGACCCTCCGACGACAGGCCCACGCGACAGGCCGGCTGGAGTACTCAAATGCCGCATCAACATGGTGGAAACGTCCACTACTGAACACACGCCCAAGGCTACCGCGTTCGGGGGAACCGACGGGCGCAGGAGACCATTGGCCTGCGTCAAAAATCAACGAAATGGTCCACGCGGAAAGCACGGCGCACTTGCACCGTGTGAGAAAGCTATGACAGCCGCGTCCGGGTCTGACGCGCACGGAGACTACCCGATCCGTGTGAAAAATCGCAAGCGGGGAACAGAGGATTGCCAGACACTCAAGGTGGCCACCTGGAACGTGGATTCGCTGACTGGACGCTCGACCGAGATTGTCAGGGCCATGTGGGACAGGAAGCTGGACATCTGCTGCCTCCAGGAAATTCGCTGGAAGGGCAACAAGGCTACGACTATAGACGGCTATAAGATCATATACACCAGCTGTAAGGAAAACCGCGGCGGTGTAGCTGTGGTTGTCAGTCCCAGCTGGCAAAGCTCCGTTGCAGAAGTTAAGCGCCTCACAGAATGACTGATGATAATCGTCGTAGCGACCGAGAGGCAGCGCCTACACATCTTGTCCGCCTACGCCCCTCAGACCGGATGTCACGAGGAGGAGAAGGATACCTTCTGGGAACTGCTCGACATCCAACTCAGGCAGATCCCATATGAAGACGACATCATCATCTCTGGCGACCTGAATGGTCATGTAGGGCAGGACAAAAACGGACACCAGTGCCACGGTGGGCATGGCACAGGTGATATGAATGAGAATGGCCAGAGGATCCTGGACTTTGCCGACTCCCATGATATGACCATCACGAACACCTGCTTCATTAGGCGAGAACCCCAACTCCTCACCTACCATAGCAGAAATGGGAACCACCACACACAGATCGACTACATCATCGTACGACGAAGAGCCGCTAAAAACGTGCTCAACGCCAAGGTGTACCCGTACGAATCGAGCAGTCAGCACAGGCCGCTGATGGCGAAGATCAGGATCAGCAAGCCCAAGACCAAGATTGACAAAAAGAATGCAGACCAGCCACGAATCAAGTGGTGGAACCAGAAGAAGATGGCGGGACCCCTCATCAAACCGGAGCAGTTCCTGCAGATGGTCGACGGGCCACAGGAAGCGTGGTCCATGCTGAAGAGCACTGTTCACACTGCCGGCTGCCAACAGCTTGGTTGTACCAAGCCAGGACGGAGACGCATCGAACGAGATACATGGCTCTGGACACCAGAAGTACAAGATGCCGTGCACCTGAAGAAACGGCTCTACAAGGCCTTTCTTCAGGACAAGACCAGCGAGAAGCTCTGCGAGTACAAGGCGGCCAAAAAGGCAGCCAAGAAAGCAGTAGCGACAGCCAGAAGCTCCCACTACGGCGACATCTACGAGAAGCTGAACACGCGAGAAGCGAGAATGAGATCTACCGCCTAGCCAAAAGCAGACACAGGAAGACCCTGGACATTGACCAGTTTCATGGGATCAACGACGAAAGGGGAAATTTGATCGTCAACCCCAGAGACGCTGCCGAGAGGTGGCGGCAATACTTCGAGAAGATCTCCACCGAGGAGTTCCCACACCCACGAACCCGCGAGGTGACCCCGTCGAAGGCCCAGTCTCAGGCATTCACGCCAGCGAGGTCACCGACGCCATCAAGGCCATGAAAAACGGTAAGGCAACAGGACCAGACGACATCCCTGCCGACTTCTGGAAAAAGGCACTACCGGGCTCGGCATTGTGGCTGTGCGAGCTGTTCAACAACATCGTCTCCACGGGAATAGTGCCACCACGACTGGTACCGCAGCACCACTGTTCCGATCTGGAAGGGAAAGGGCAGCCCAGCGGACTGCTCCAACTACAGACCGGTCAGGTTACTGTCACACACTATGAAGATCTTGAACGCGTCCTCGATAAGCGCATTCGGGACATCGTCGACATCAGCGTCAACCAGGCCGGATTCATCAAGAACTGCGGCACCACCGATGCCATCTTCGGTGTGCGGATGCTGATGGAGGCTCACAGAGAGAAGAAAATCCCGCTCCACACCGCCTTCTTGGACTTGGAAAAGGCCTTCGACCGAGTCCCGCACGATCTCATCTGGTACGCACTGCGAGATCACGGCATGCCCGAGCTACTCGTACAATGGGTCCAACTCCTATACAGATGTCACAAAAGCCGTGTAAAAGCGGCAGCTGGGATATCAGAGGAGTTCAATATCACCGTCGGCGTACACCAGGGCTCTGCTCTCTCACCACTGCTGTTCATTCTGGTGATGGACACAATTACACATGACCTGCACCGCCCGCCCCATGGACGCTGCTCTACGCCGATGATGTGTTCCTGGCCAACCTGCGCAAGGCTGAACTCGAGCACCTAGTCCAACAGTGGCACGACCGCCTCGAGCAGTTCGGGCTCCGGTTGAACCTAAAGAAGTCCGAATACCTGACCACTGACAACGAAACGACAGGCTCCATCCACGTGAACGGGCAGGAGCTACCGCGCGCCTCCACCTTCAAGTACCTGGGAACTACTCTTGGGGAAGAAGGCCTACTACAAACTGAGGTGGCAGCCAGGATCAACGCAGCGTGGGGCAAATGGAAGTCCGTCACGGGTGTCCTCTGTGACAAGAAGATGCCGATGCGCCTGAAGGCGAAAATCTATAACTCTGTGGTGCGCCCCGTGGCCATATACGGCGCAGAGTGCTGGCCGGCGACCAAAGAAGTCGAAAGCAGACTCCAGACAATGGAGATGCGAATGCTCCGATGGTCGGTAGGCCTCACCCTACTCGATCGCGTCAGGAATGAAGAAGTGCGCAGACGGTTCAACGTCGTGCCCATCCCCACGGTCATGAGGCAGTCCCGGCTACGATGGTTCGGCCATGTGAGTCGCGCCAAGGAAGAATCCATCATCAAATCTGCGATGAAGGTGATTGTCGGAGGAGCGAGACCGCGTGGTAGACCTAAGCAACGCTGGATGGACACGATCAAGGCCGATCTAGAGATCGCGAAGGCAGACCCGACATACGTGGCAGACAGAGAGGCGTGGAAGCAGTACTCAAGGACATTAGCGGACCTCGCCAGAGCGCGAGACAAACGCTGAAGAAAAAGAAGAAGAAGAAGAAGATGTGTGTATTGAGCTGCTTTGAAATACAGGAAATGCATAGTTCAGTGAACACATTTTAATTCATTGTTTTAAATGCCTCACTCAGAGAATTGATTGTTCTGACTTAATTTTTCTATTCTTAAAAGATATGTACATAGACCATAAACTAGGTCTGTCCAGACAACTGCATACATGAGACTATTTTGGGTCCCAGTTAATTCAGTCTGACCATTTTCACAAGGAAAACACACAATCTGAAGTATTCCACCAACATTATAAAATATTTTTTTTTAAACTAATTTATGAAAAAAGTTCATAATATAATTTCAAATTGTGAACACTGATGTACAAGTGCACATATTTCAAATTAAGGAAGCAAGAATTATCTATTAAATTAATTTGAGAATTTTATTCAGATTCAGCATAAAACAATAGATATTTTCTGTTTGCTCCCCCTACTTTCATTCTTCTCATGTATCTATAAATCATTTAGCAATGATCATCTAAGAGCTGCTTTAAAAATGAGACATTATGTTACCTTTGAGATTAGTCTGTGTTAGTATTCTGTTACATTATATACTGTCTATAATGGACACATGTGTTCTTCAGCCATATCCAGTAACCCTTTAAAAGAAAATAATGGAAACAGGAGGACTGTTCGTGTAGCATGTGACCTCTTTTTAAAAGCTTCTTCAAAATGTATTGTTAAAAAAAATTCTTCAAAAGAACAATGTAGTTCTTACTATGTATTCCTATTAATTTTAGTAAATGATCAGCAAAATGAGATATTGCTAAATAAATACCACACTAGACTTTGAGAATTGCAGCTTTAAAGTATTTATAGAATGAAGAAGCTTTCTAGTTCTGTTTGTTTTATAATACCAAATTAAAAAATCCATTTTGACTAGAAAAAACATCTGAAGATATTTACCATGCAAATTGAAAGTATAAAATCTCCATTTTATTTTTGTAAAAAAATTCATAGCTGTAGTCCAATTGTCCGTTTTACAATTCAAAACTAAGTATTCTTTTCCATTATAATGCTTTGGTGAGAAGAATGGAAAGAGAGGCTTAAAAAGCAATCATAAATAGATCTGAAAAAAATTTGGTTCTTAGAAGCAGTATGTCACATGTCACGACTATTTAATATACTGTTATGCAATTCTATCAGATTTTGTTTCAAAATGGACATTATTGCCTAAGTGAGTTTGGTAAGGACTGCAGGCTAACTATCTACTTTTGCAAATTATTAGATACATTATTGTATTTCATACCTAAGATGATTTTAAAAAAGAAAATGTAATAACAATCATGTAATTGTTCCATTGATTATCTTGTTATTACTGTTACTGTTGGGGTTATTATTAGTTTAATTCTTTCCTTCATGCCTGACAAAGACATATTTTTCCACAATGTATATATGTTGGTTTATTACTAAAATTATTATCTTCTGAGAAGCATATCCAACATAGATGATATTTGGGATTTTCCCTGGGTTTGCAGCACAGGATCCATGTGTTATGATCCTGTACCAAACAGGGATTCTTTGTTGACTTTGTTGACTATTTAATAACAAAAGCACTTCATGATGCTTGACAACCCTCTCTAAGTACATTAAAGAGTCAGTGTCAACTCATAAAATATTTCTATGCTCCTTTTAGAGTTGCCAACAGAAAGGGAGGGGGGAGCAGTATGGTAGTTTGGAAATCAAAAGTGCATTCCATAAATAGATTTCAAAGATAGTAACTAGGTGACTGAAGTTTCTGCTGGGAAAAATTCTAACTGGAGAACATGATTGATGACTCTTGGCTATGGATGTGTCTCTGTGGATGTGTCTCTACAGTATATATTTTACAGTTGCTTTATAGTAAAATTACTAAATAATGTAATTGATGTTCACAAGTTACTGCTATCAGAGGTAAGAAGTCAACCAACTATATCCACCAATCCTTTCTTATAATTTCCCTGAAGCCAGTGATCTGTAGCAATTTTTGTGTTCTGCATCATTGTTGCTGCCATTTTTTCTTTAAAAGTTATTTATTGCCAAACTATAACTGCTGAATGCATTACATTTCTGATGTGCAGTAAAGGAAATAACAGTTCAGATAACCTCTTTATCACTGATAATAAATTAGCATTAATAAGTTAGGTGCTGGACTAACAAAAGGCAACGAACTATTTTAAGTGTAATACAACCATGACCCAGTGTGAGGATCATGCATTAGATCTGCAAAGTAATTTAGCATCCCAGGCTTCCAAGTGGTGCCTGGATCCTATTTAGATGCTCCAAAATCTTATGAGCCATCCTTGGCTAACTTTCCTAGAAAGCCCTTCCAAAATTACAGATTCAATATCTGAAACTAAAAACTTGTAGGACAAGAACTAATAACTAAATTATGAAATTAATATGACTAAGCTACCCCTTTAACTGAACGTCAAACAACAGATTTTTTTTGTAATATATGACAGTGATAGCTTTTACAAATACAATCCTTATATACTGATTGAATTACACGCCTACAGTGTCTATTCAGCAGCTAACCCCATGGGGGGAAGTAGGGCTTATTACCAGGTAAATGGCTATATGGGTTACAGTGTTGTTATTCTTTCTTTCTCTCATATGAATACACAGAGTTATACAGCTCTCCCTAATTTGTTATTCAGACTCCCATAGCTCCCCAGAGAGTTGACTCACAAATTATTTGTTTTAGAGTTACAAACTGTTTCCTAGGTTAAAATAGCTTTGTAGAAAATTATGATAGGGAATTCTTTATTAGCATTTTCAAAAATTTCACAATTATCCGTGTTTTTCACATTCAATATTTGGCAGTTGAAAGTCAGTAATAGCACATATTTGACAAACAACATACAGTATTGACAGTATTAAATGGCTGACATACAGTGATTATTTAATAGCTCACTTTTATTCTAAAATCTCACCATAATCAAAATTACCTAACTAGAGTAATATCAGAGCCTGGGAACATGGAAAAGTGAGCAGGATCATTAAGTGGGTGAGTCTTTATTCTAGGGAAATTGATATTTGCTTTTTCATAGTCTAGTTTAGGAAGAACATAAATACTTGTAATCAATGCATACTTCAATATAATGAAATGACAATAACAGGTAAGGTAGAATTTTATGCTGGAATAAAAATGACAAATTTTATTGACATTTTGAGTTATGTTTCTTTAAATAACTCAAGACATTTGGCAAGCTTCAATGCCAAATTTCAATTTTAGAAACAGAGAAAGTCTTGTGCAAATGAATGATTGATCACAAGGAATTAACAGATTCCTTCCTGAATATGGTGGAGTTGATCTTCTAGTGATTCTGGTAAAAGTATGTGTAAATTCAGTGAACATATTTCATCATCATCTCCTGTTAAACACACTAAGGAAATTATGGGTAGTGTCCCTTGCCTTTTTGAATTAGATGTCACAGAATAAAGTACAGAAATAAATCAATGTCTTTGGCCAAGTGAGCTACCTATCAGGTTCAGAAAAAAATAATCAGATCAATTTCTTGGGCAGGTAATAAAGCAGAGCTACATGTACCCGATAGTTAACGAAAGGAAGGAAGGAAGGAAGGAAGGAAGGAAGGAAGGAAGGAAGGAAGGAAGGAAGGAAGGAAAGAAAGAAAGAAAGAAAGAAAGAAAGAAAGAAAGAAAGAAAGAAAGAAAGAAAGAAAGAAAGAAAAAGAAAAACTTTCTTAGTCCCTATCCTAGTCTCCCCAGTATCTCTCAGGATCAATAGTGACTAGGCCACTTTGATTTGAGTCAGTGAAATCTGATATTGTTCTCCCAATGTAGAGTTTTAATGTATAATAAACTTTCCATCTTTAGCAATGCACTAACACTGAAAGCAACAGAACAAGAACTGTGTTGAGGCCTCCAGATAAATATCCTATTTTATGATCTAGAGCTCAGGCAAATCCAATTAACAATTACTATTTAATGTGCCATAGACTAGACTGCAGTTAGGGGATTTGGTGCTTTCTTGTTTTCCACAATATTAAATATACTACTTAATATCAAGGTTAGAATGCTTTTTACGAGATTCCTTTGTATGTTAGGAGAATTCTACATGATAATCCAAACTGTGTCCCTAGTCATGCCCCAGAATGTCTATATAGGAAATTTGGGAGCAAATAACTAAGAATCAACAATTATAACATTCCCAAACAAGTAGATGCTTATATACAAACAATAATGAATATATGAATACATTCCTAAATTACTTATAAGAGCATTGGAGTCAGTGGTGGGATTCAAAATTTTTACTACTGGCTCTGTGGGCGTGGCTTGGTGGGTGTAGTGTGGCTTGGTGGCCATGGCTTGGTGGATGTGGTAGGGAAAAGATACTGCAAAATCTCCATTCCTACCCCACTCCAGGTGAAGGATACTGTAAAATTTCCATTCCCCCCCCCTCTCCTGGGGGGGAAGGTTACTGCAAAATCCCATTCCTTCCACACCCCACTAACCTCCTTTTCAGCTCCATTCTCCTGTGCAGGGCAATAAAAGAAGACCCACCTAATCAGCTGGGACGGAGGCAGAGAATTGATGGGGCGGGGCCAGTCAGAGGTGGTATTTGCTGGTTCTCCAAACTATTCGAAATTTATGCTAGCAGTTCTCCAGAATTGGTCAGAACCTGATAAATACCGCCTCTGATTGGAGCTACTACCTGCATAGACACATGTAATTTTTGTGATGGTGAAACATTTTCTTTTCTTCTTCTTCATCTTCATCTGCATGTTTTCATCTCATCAGTCCTCATCCTATATTTAACAAGAATTGTCCAGGAATAATGCACAGTGCATATTAATAACAACCAGCCCTGTCTAGCTGCATGGTCCTAAGGCCTATGATTCTCCTGTGACAGAAATTGCGGCTATTAATTTAGGCTCCTGCAGCTCAAGTAGCTAGCTCTCATTTCACTGACAAGATATCATGATAACTCAACAGTAAAAGCACACTGTGCAACTGAAAGGCTCGCTGCCTGGTAAATGTTTCTTTAAACAGCATGCTAGAAGGGAAAGGCCAGAATTTTCCTTGCTTGAAAAAAAGAAACTGGAACAAATTCCTACCTCCTTAAATCATTTCCCTGGAACTTGGCACAACTGAAGCTTTCACTGCACTGCAAGGACCAACAAAACAAATGCAGCAATAATTAATATTTTCATATGTTTAGCTGCTCCTAGTTATTATTTAGATTTGCATAAACCATAAATGCTGTAGAAGTATATGGCTGGTGATTTGTGATGAAATCTCACCGGTTATTTTAATTTATGATGCTTTTAGAAACTCACATGCAGATTTTCAAGCCAGGGAGCTCATTATGGAAGGTTCTTTGTTTATTATATTTCACAATCGCCCAATGTTATTTTGCTTCTTCTGCCAGTTGCTGGAGACAGCATAATAATACAGAGCAGAAAGATAGAGCCCATTTTTTGTGTGTCTGCTTAATGTTGTTGGCAAATTGAAACAGTAATTGGAGCAAAGTCTTCTGGCAGGTTTCTCTCAGAAGTCCCTTCATTTGTGGTTTGTAGAACTTTTCAGGTTTTCCTCCTTGCCCAGTTGCAAAAGCATCTGGTTCAACTTGTCAGAAATATTTGTAGCCAATGCACATCAGGTTTTAGTTACTGCTCCTGAAACATTAATGGATAACATACTGTATTAATAGATTTTATCTCTACTGTCTTATGAAGTGTAGCTGACAAATGGTAGCCTTGTTTTAGCATGGACTTTAATAATAGCAGCTATTTATTGACGATTCTCTGCTGACTGAATTTAAGAGAAACGGATGAGGACTTGGTTTCAAATTTGCAAGCAGACCTAAACATTGTGGAATATTTTAGGGCAGCACTTGAGAGTACCAGGCTTGCAAAACTGGCTTTGATATTAAAGGCAGATCTTTTATGTGAAGCTGAATTAGGAAGGTTTTACTAGTCTTAGACTTAGAGTCATGATCACTCCCATGGGAAAAATGTTATATGAGAAAGAGTTATATGTATGTGATCAAACATATGGACTGGACATATAATAATGAACAATCCTTTACTTACGAGATAGGTGACTGCTTTCCCTCATATCCTTGAAGTTTTCTGTAGTGATTATCTTGGAAGATTTAGGAAAAAGTCACGAAGTTTTGGTTGATGTCCCACCGTCTTCCATTATTTGCTTGCAGGAGTCCTTGTTCTCATGATAGCCTTGTTCAGATTGTCAAATAATATTCTGAGTATGAAACTACTATTCTCTGTTGTTATACTATAACTTTCCCAACAAATTAAAAATGAAGCAATTCCTCTTATCTTATTCAGTCAAATTTAATAGATGTTGTGTAATCAAGATTGAAATGGCATTTTGGGACCTATGAAGTTTAGAATTTTGCAGAAGTTGGTGACATAGCAGTAGGAATGTCAAAATTAAATAAATGAACATGGTAATAAATACATAAAGATATTAGAATAGATATAGGAATGCACAAATTAAATATTTTGTCATCCAAGGTAAGTACATTTCTGTTGTCCATTTTTGTTTATTAGAAACTTTGGCAAAAGCCAGAACCTTAAATATATATATGAAGAGTTGCATAGAAATATGAATGGATAAAATTGCTATGCAAAAGTCAGATTTGTTTACTGCCAGAATTCCATGTTTGTACTGATTGAAAATATGAACAAGTACTTAATCCATACAACCAAAAGTGTGATTATCCAAAAATTCCAGCAACCATCCACACTAATCACACACTTAAGACAAATAAGCAGGCCCACAAATTCTCTAAGTTTGGCTGCACTGCCAGCTGCTGAATTTAAGATCAGCCAAAGTTCTATTATTGTAATTGATGACGTGTTTCTGTACATATTTCCCTCTAGTCCAGGAGTGTCAAACTTGCATCGTCATGGTGGTTTCACACGATGTATCAGGAATTTCCCCCTTCACTAAACCACATGGGGGCATGGCCACATGTGATGCATCCACCCCACTGTTTGACAGCCCTGCTCTAGTCCAAACTTGACCTTGACTTCCATTATGTACCACTTCCTAATTTGTTATCTATTTCATTACTTTTAATTATAGAGACAGGATGCTGTCTTATTGAACCTTCATTAAATTAACAGCAATATGAGTTAAGTTAAGGGCAAGGGAGAAAACATTGTGAAAAGATGCACCTGAAATCAGTAAAACATCTAAAGACCTTTAAAGACTTTGAATAATATGGGACTCATACAGACTGCATTTAAACTTGCTTGTGAGTAGAAAGGAGTAGATTCTGCTGGAATATTCATAGGAGACTACTTAATGCCTTTTCATTTTGTTCTAAAGCAAAGCTTTCCTTGAAACATAATATATGCCAGCTGGCAGGACTACTAAAGAACTTTTGTATGAATAAAGGAGTTGTGGAGTTTTTTTGTGTCCACCTTTACAAATACAGATGCTTTGCCTTTGTATTAATTCTTAATTGTCAAAAAATACAGCTTCATTTAGATTTCTTCGTTTTTTAAATAAATCCTTTATATTCTAAAGAAATAGTCATTTGTCCTTTTATTTGACTTTAATGCTTTCTAGAAGCTTTGTGAAAGGTTGAACTGTGATGGTATTAGCTTAACTTTGACTTTTCCACTACTTCCACTACATTTCCCAGCTACTTTGAAACTTCTCCAGTAATTTTATGAGCAAAGGGACTCAAACAACATTTATTTATTTAGGACATGGATCAAATAAAACAATTTATGATTATCTGGTTAAACAATAGGCATGCAAAATACCTCCAGGTTATTCTGATTAATAAGTGAAGCAACCATCCCCAAAAAGCACACAATAAAACCAAACATCACCCCCCCTCTCAAATTTCAAAGGAAAAACTGAATTTTGAGGGAGCAGGCTAAAAAGTTTGTTTATATCAATTCTGATATCAATTGGAAAACTAATTCTGCACCAAGTGAGAAATCAAATAGGTTCCTAACCAACCTAGCTGACAATTTTGTTGTTCAAAAGGTAGAGGATGGAACTAGAGGGACAGCCATACTGGACATAATTCTTACCAACAGAGAAGAAGTGATACAGGGAGTTGAAACTGCAGGAACCTTGGGTGAGAGTGACCATGTCATACTAGAATTCAACATAATACAAACACAAGCAATAGAACATAATGACACAAGAGCCTTAGATTTTAAAAGAGCTGATTTTAATAAACTCAGAGAGAACTTGCGAAAGATTACATGGATGAAAATCCTAAAGGAAAAAACAACTTAAGAATTTTGGGAAACTCTGAAAAGTACGATCATAGAAGCCCAGACCAGCACAATACCACTGAGAAAGAAAAACAAGAAATCCAAGAAGAAACCAGCATGGTTGCACAAAGATCTCTCTGGCAAATTGAAAGAAAAAAAAAGACAAGTACAAAAAATGGAAAGAAGGACATACAACTAAGGAAGAATATCAGCAGATAGCCAGAATCTCCAAATATGAAGTCAGGAAAGCAAAGGCTCAAGAACGAACAAAGACTTGCAACAAAAGTCAAAGATAATAAAAAAAGTTTCTTCCATCATATAAATAACAAGAAAAAAATATCAAGGAGCAGTCAGTCCACTAAGGAGAGAAGACGGCAAGGAAGTAACAGTCAACAGAGAGAAAGCAGAGCTGCTTAACTAATTCTTTGCATCATACAGATACAAATAACCAGAGTTGGAAGTCTCAACTAATGGCACTCCCACAACTTCCGAGGGCAAGCTGTTCCATTGGTTGATTGTTCTCACTGTCAGAAAGTTTATCCTTGTTTCCAGGTTAAATCTCTCCTTGTTCAGTTTCCATCCATTATTCCTTGTCTGGCCTACAGGAGCTTTAGAAAATAGCTTGACCCCTTCCTCCCTGTGGCAGCCCCTCAAATATTGGAAGACTGCTATCATGTCTCCCCTGGTCCTTCTCTTTACTAGACTAGCCAAGCCTAGTTCCTGCAACCATTCATTGTATGTTTTAGCCTCCAGTCCCCTAATCATCCTGGTTGCTCTTCTCTGTACTTTTTCTAGAGCCTCAACATCCTTTTTATAATGTGGTGACTAAAACTGGATGCAGTACTCTAGGTGTGGTCTTACTAAGGCTTTATAGAGTGGTATTCATACTTCCCTTGATCTTGACTGTATCCCTCTGTTAATACAACTTAGGATTGCTTAAGCTTTTTTGTCAGCTGCTGCACACTGCTGGCTCATATTTAGCTGGTTGTCCACTAAGACTCCAAGATTCCTCTCACAATTACTGCTGTTGAGCCTGGTTTCACCCAGTCTATATGTGTACTTTTGGTTTTTCTTGCCTAAGTGTAGGACTTTACTTTTCTCTGCACTGAATTTCATTTTGTTATGGTAATGGTAAGAGGTTTATTGAATAGTCATAAGACCTTATCAGTAACATAACATAAATATATAACAAGACAAAATACAGATAAGTTAGATATATAAGAATACAGTAATAAAAACATATGTGGAAAACCAGGGAGTCAAAAATCAGATAATAGATCACCCTTGCAGGATACACCAATTTGTTCAATATATTGGGTTCTTAGGACTGCTGCCTTGATTATAAACTTAGCAGTCCTACGGACGATGTGTACATTAGAGGCCCGGAGGAAATATAACAATCTGTGGTTTGATTCCCAATGGGCTGTTCTTTCCAGTAGAAATGATAAATATTTAAGCCCAATGGGGGCAAAATTTGGCAGTTGAACAAGACGTGGGAAATATCTTCAATAGCAGATGAACCACATAAGCAGGTTTTCTCGTGGTATGGTACATGGTGGAAGCGCCCATGTCTGGACATGGAATCCAGTAATTCAAATCTGGCTCTGGTATAGGCTCTTCTCTGTAATTTTGGCATACCCATTGAAAGGTACTTTTCAGGTTGGAAGATGTTTTTATTCTTAGCCAGCCATCTTATAGATCTGTTTTTTGCTAATAATTCCATGTCAGTCTGGGCACTAATATCCAAGACTCTGTTTAAAAATTTCCCTTGGGAAACCCTTGTAAATAAAAATTGGGTAGAAAACCCATGTCTTAAGATGGCTCTGTGGAGTTGACTGGCCCAGAAGTTAAATTGGAACTTATTTAACTGTTCAGTTAGGCATAGTTTGGGAAGTCTATCTGAATCCATTGATTGTATCTTTAGCCGGTATGTAAATGTTTTAATTATTAAGTGGCTATGTAAGGAGTGGATACCCAATTCTGCTCTGACTGCTGAAGCAGAAGTGTTCTTATCAGTCCCCAATAAGTGTCTTAAAAAGCGGGTCTGTGTTTGTTCAAGGGGGGAGGCTTTATTTAAACCCCACAGTTCTGTACCATATGTCAGCATTGGAACTATTTTTGCCCTAAATACTTTCAACATAGCGGTCAAAGTGCCTGGGTAATTATGGTTAAATAATTTATATAATCTTTTGGTGCTTATCTCAGCTCTTAATGCACTACTTTTAAAGTGATTAAACCAAGATCCTGTATTAGTAAAGACCACTCCTAAGTAGGTGTAAGAATTTACTTGTTCGATTGACTCCCCATTAATCTGCAAATTATATTTCCTACTTTTTGTGCTGAAAACCAATACTTTGGATTTGCTTTTATTAATATTTAAGAAATTCAAAGTACAATGGGTATTCAGCTTATGCAACAGTCTCCTCAGGCCTATTTGTGAATGAACCATTAATACCATGTCATCGGCATATAAAAGGGTATTAATAAATTTATCAAGAATCTTTGGCATATGCAAATCTACTGCATGCAGGAATCCTGGTAAATCATTGACACAGAGATTGAAAAGCATTGGGGCTAAAATGCAGCCCTGTCTTACACCAATATTGGTAGGTATGCTCTTAGACAGGGCTCCATTTACACCGGTATGGATTTTCACATGGGTGTTTGAGTAAAGGGTCATTTTATTAGATATGGCCCAGTGTTCTAGTCTGTCAAGATCCATCTGGATCTTGAGCCTATCTTCTTGGGTGTTAGCTATTCCTGCCAGCTTAGTATCATCTGCAAATTTGGTAAGTTCCCCTTCTATTCCCTCATCTAAGTCATTAATGAAGATATTGAAGAGTACTGGGCCTAAGACGGAACCTTGTGGCACCCCACTGCTTACTTACTTCCATGCAGACTTAGACCCATTAAGGACTACTCACTGAGTATGGTTTGCGAGCCATCCCACCAAGTTTCTGTTATTCCAACTATATCATATTTACCTTCATATATTCGTAGTTCGAGTTCACCCTGCTTGTTCCCCAGACTTTTGCATTTGTATATAGGCACTTGAGATCTTTATGTCTGACACTGTGTTTACTGTCTACATAACCTGTGTTGTGCCTGCCTGTCCCTACTTTCTTGCCACATGTTTGATTAGTGCACATGGTATGGCACTCACTATTAAATACTTGGTTTTGGTTGGCATCAAGGTTGATAATCTTACCTGCACAAACATCAATCTTCACACAAAAACAAACTATAGCTCAACCCACCAAAAGCATAACTGTAATAGACAGACCAGAAACAAAAGTTAAAATAAGCAAAAAAAATAGTAAGAGAACACCTGTCTGATCTTGATGAACACAAATCACCAGGGCCTGACAGATTACATCCCAGAGTTTTAAAGGAGCTGGCAGAGGTCATCTCAGAACCATTGCACCATATCTTTCAGAAATCCGGGAGTACCGGTGAACTACCAGAGGACTGGAAAAAAGCTGATGTGGCTAGCATCTTTAAAAAAAAGAGGAAAAAAACTGACCCAGGAAACTACAGACCAATCAGCCTAACAACAATACGAAGATACTGGAAAAGATAATTAAAAAAAACAGATCTGCCAACATCTAGAAATAAGTAAAGTAATAACCAGCAGTCAACACAGGTTTGTTAAAAACAGATCATGAAAAACACTCTTATTCCATTCTTCAACATAGTGACTAAATTAGTAGACTAGCGAAATACTGTGGACATCATATACTTAGATTTCAGCAAGGCATTCGATAAAGTAGACCACAACTTACTTTATGGTAAGCTAGAAAAAAGTGGGATAGATAGCACCACCACCAGATGAATTTGCAACTGGTTGACAAACCGTACTCAATGCGTAGTCCTTAATGGGTCTAAGTCTACATGGAGGGAAGTAAGCAGTGGGGTGCCACAAGGTTCCGTCTTAAGCCCAGTTCTTCATTAACAGCATAGATGAGGGAATAGAAGGAGAACTTACCAAATTTGCAGTTGATACTAAGCTGGCAGGAATAGCTAATACTCAAGAAGATAGGCTCAAGATCCAGATGGATCTTGACAGACTAGAACACTGGGCCATATTTAACAAAATGAAATTCAATGTAGAGAAAAGTAAAGTCCTACACTTAGGCAAGAAAAACAAAAAGTACATACATAAACTGGGTGAAACCAGGCTTAATAGCAGTAACTGTGAGAGGGATCCTGGAGTCTTGTGGACAACCAGTTAAATATGAGCCAGCAGTGTGCAGCAGCCACCAAAAAAGTTAATGCAATCCTAAATTGCATCAACAGAGGGATACAATCAAGATCAAGTGAAGTACTAATATCAGTCTATAAAGCCTTAGTAAGACCACACCTAGAGTACTGCATCCAGTTTTGTTCACCACATTATAAAAAAGATGTTGAGACTCTAGAAAAAGTACAGAGAAGACCAACCAGAATGATTAGGGGACTGGAGACTAAAACATACGAAGAACAGTTACATGGCTAGTCGAGTGAAGAGAAGGACCAGGGGAGACACGATAGCAGTCTTCCAATATTTGAGGGGCTGCCACAGAGAGGAAGGGATCAAGCTATTTTCTAAAACATCCAAAGGCCAGATGAGGAATAATGGATGGAAACTGAACAAGGAGAGATTTAACCTGGAAATAAGGAGAAACTTTCTGACAGTGAGAACAATCAACCAATGGAACAGCTTGTCCTCGGAAGTTGTGGGAGTGTCATCACTTGAAACTTTCAAGAAGAGATTGGACTCCCATCTGTCAGAAATGGTGTAGGGTCTCCTGTTTGGCCAGGGGTTGGACTAGATGACCTACAAGGTCCTTCCAACTCTGATTATCTGTTTTCTGTTATAAGCTAAATCTTAACAATGATCTTTTACATTAAAGGCAACTGCAGTAGTAACATAAAATTGCTGATCTCATATACTATAAAAAGCTTAGAAGATTACTGACTTTTCTGTCACATGTAACAAATGCTAAAGCACATTTTCTTGATATATTTGATCTAGGCAATGCACACTGGACAACATGTACAATGTTAATAACATGAATATCATTGTCATTGTACTATTAGTGATACATATCATCCTACCTACTCCTTCCTTTTTCATTTCTGAAGAAGTATCTGATCAAACACTTATGTGTTAAGTATAACATTTATCTGCCAAATTGATTTTTATTGGAAATATGCAGTTTTTTATTGGAAATATGCAGTTTTATTGGAAATATGCAGTTTTTTCAATGCAGAAACCATGTTATTAGTAACAATCATAAAAGTTAATGGAAGTGAACAAATTTCTGTTTCACTTTGGCAAGATACATGTAAGAGAATAGGCATAAATGTTTTATACTGTATAACATAGTCTTTACCTTATCTTCTACATAGCATTGAATCTTACACTAAAAGCCTCAAAGATAAACATGTTCACATTTGTTCTGATGCCTCAAATCTACTTTGTTTAGAGCTTTCTTATATTGTTTCAGTGTAATGATTAAGTTTCACTACACATCTAGAATGGGAATGATAAAACAAGGTTCAAAGCAAAGTCAAGTGTGATATAGTATGCACAGTTTTAAGAAAGAATGGAAAAATGTAGACCACATTAAGATAAAGCTTTCTAATTGACAAGATACCCCAAATTTACATGCATTCAAAGGTGATTTCCCATTAGACTTCAAAAAGGATTTTTACCTGCTCTTGGCTCTACAGTTCCCTCAAAGAGTTGATTTGCTGACATAGATGAGGATTTTAGTCATCACAAATGTGTGTTGCTTTTATCATCATTGTATGCATGGCTAAGCAGGAAATAGCTAAGCAGGAAAACAGAAACATTTCATAGTAATGACATTGCAGATCTTATCATTTGGATCTGATTATGAAATAGCTAAAATTTCTTGTAATTTCTTTGCATGTTTTTAAATTTAAATTATTTAATAGCGAATATATGTCTGTGTAATAATTGTGAAATGCCACAAAAGTATATATTAAAATGTAATCTTATTTAATTTTTAGCCAAGGAATTAATCCTTGCCTACCCCAAATTGTATTGTCTTGATGGCTCTTTATCAGCCTAATCTTTTCACTAAACTGATAAAGACCCATCAAGGCTGAAACTTTATGCAGTTCATCAAGTCAACTGTTAGTGTCTGGTATACAACAATCTTTACTAGAACACATAACTATATTTTTTGCAATAATCATATCACAATAGATTCAAAGTTACTCATAAATAAATTCAAAATTGGGACATATAATAAAACCTTATTAACCCTATTGAGGATATACAGACAAAATAGAACAACCCAGATCCTGTGTGTTAGAATATATGTGAATCTACAGTACTGTGTCAACTCATAAAAGTGATCAGTTGCCGGATTCTTATGACAGCGACGATGAGGGTGAAAACAACCCGATGGTGATTGGACCGGTTCCCCCTTTCATCTTCCCAATATGGCTCATGGCCCCAAAAACAGGAATTCAGGGGTCTTTCCAAGCACCAATGGGGTGGGGGGGCAGAGAGATTGAACGGCATTGTAGAGCAGTATCTGAGGTGCTACGTGAATTATCAGCAGTCCAATTGGGCGGACCTCTTGCCTTTCGCGGAGGTTGCATACAATAATGCTGTTCACAGTAGCATGGGACTAACTCCCTTTAAGGTAGTGAGCAGCATGGACTTAGTCCCAATGCCTGAGTATCCAAGGGACCTCCCTTCCTCAGTCAGCCTGACCGATTGGATGGTCAACGCTGAAAGCAACTTGGGAGAATGTCAGAAAAGCACTGGCAAAAGCTGCACAGACTTATAAGGGACAAGCAGACAAACCCCGAACCTGCAACGGCCATTCCAGTTGGGGGGAGAAGGTCTATCTCTCCACCAAATATCTGAGGTTAAGACTCCCTAGCAAGAAATTGGGGCCAAAGTTCATGGGACCATTTCCCATAGTAAAGATCATCAACCTAGTCACAGTGCAATTGAAGTTGCCCCGTTTCTTAGGGAAAATACACCTGGTATTACATAGTAGCCTATTAAAACCTATGGTCAGATCAATGCTGAGGCCCCTACCTCGTGAGCCCCCAGATCCCGTGGTCATAGGAAGCCAAACCCATTATTTATTTATTTATTTATTTATTTTATTTATTTATTTTTATTTATTTTATTTATTTTATTTATTTGATTTGTCAATTGTTTACAAGATAATAAGTACAAGTGTATACATAGTTGTGAATATATGAAATGGGTACATATAAGAAGAATAAGAGAAACAATAGGACAGGGACGGTAGGCACGTTGGTGCGCTTATGCACGCCCCCTACATGATTGTGATTATGAGTGAGTGAATCTTCGATTCGAGGTGCCACAGGAGACAACTCCAATATTTAATCAAGTGGAAGGGCTATCCCTTATCGGAGGCATCATGGGTAAAGAGTAGGAATGTCCAAGCCTATCGCCTTGTAGCAAGGTTCCATGCAGAAAATCCAACCAAGCCTGGGAGGGGTTCATGAGCATAAGCTTCCATGTCTGCAATCAAATTGATTTTGTGCGTGTTGTACAGGTCACCTTCAAGAAGTGAGGGGAGCCAAATGTCAACTCATAAAACATTTTGTATACATTTTATAGTTGACAACAGAAAGAAGGGGGGAGTTTCAAAGAGAAGGCAACAGGGTAAATTGAAAGTACATTCCATTCATATTTTCTTCTAAGACTGATTAGATGGCTGAAGCTTCTGCCGCAAAAAAATCTAATTGGAGAGCATGATTGATGACTCTTGGCTATGGATGTTTTTTTGTTGGATGATACACCCAGAGGGGTGGGGGGTAACTAGGATAAAGGGTGACAGTGAATTACATATCTCAGAGTTGGCTACGCTCAGATTAGTGTCGGATGTAGAATGTTATCTTTAAATATATCCTCTTTAGTTTTGGGAGTGTGGCTCAAGGCTCATGATTTAATTGGAGTAACTGCTGGAACCCTGACATACTGTGTCTTTAGCATAGAAACATGGATTACCAAATATCTTAAATATCTTAAATATCTGCTTATGAATCCCGTAAATAAGTTAAATATTTTAATGAATTAGAGTCATTGAAAATCATATGTAATATATTTAATCATATGTGTTTGAAAATGCTTATCTATCCTAGAAGTACAGAATTATTTGGAATTTGTATGGAGTGCTCATTTCTAGATGTCTACCCAACTTTAAGCAATTTTAACTCTCCTTTTAAATCATTTTTCATTCCTTTTTAAAGGCTACTTCTTATACCAGTTGATACAGCTGTAGAGCTCTTCTGGCTAAAACTCTATGAGGGCTAGGATTATCATTTGGAGCTGGTTGAATAAGCATATGTTACCTACAGTGAATTCCTAAAGCTACCAAACAGTTTTCTTTCCGTAATTAAAAAAGAAAAAAAAAACTCAAACCAAAAGTTTCAATCCACTTCAGTCATACCCCAGGAATTCTTTTTTGAAATATTCACTGAAGAGGAATTTGTGTTATTTTTTTTCTTCCCTCCACATAAATTGATTTGATCTCTCTTAATATCAATTTACATATTTCTCTTTTGAACCAGCTAGCTTATTAAGACAAACTTTGGAAAAAAAATGTTTAGCAGAAATTGTTTCCACAGTTTTAAAGATTAAAATCAATGTTCGGTTTTACTGCTTTATCTATGTCAATAGAGAAAAAGAAACTCCTTCAGTAATATTAATTTAAATCACAGAAAGCATGTACTTTTAAGCATAAAGATGCTACTGTATATCAGCTATGATGTTGAAGGTTTGATTAAAATAAAAGCATGAAAATTGTGAATTAATTATATGTTGATAGTTACATATTGTAGAAATAAAAAAATCTAAGTGATAATATTTTATATAGTCTATTGCATTAATGTATTGCTATAACAAAAAACTGATATATGCTGCTTCAAATGACTGAAAACGCAGTTCTAAACTAAATACTATATTTTCAGGCTTTGGCTATTTCAACACTAGTGACTTATAGTGTTGAAATGATATAGAACCTGTCCTCCTTACTGTTTTATCAGCACAATGATGGTTGGATGACTCTATAAATCACCAATGGGATCCTGCCTTAATGTCCAAGTACTTGAAATAAGAGAAATTGACGCTGTCAGCTGAATTAGTTCAAAGATAGTTTGTAAAAATGAAGAGTGGCCAAGTTAATGTCCATCAGTTCCCCTTCCCCCAATATCACCTCCACCCCCAAGATTCATAGGTTTTTTTTTTAAAAAAAATGTGGGACATTATCATGCAGAAGAGCAGCAGCTCCTAAGCTCTTTATGTCTGGCCACTTGTATAATTTTCATTTCAGGTTCCTCCCATAAACTGCATAGGCTTTCTTTAATTTTATAAATTTTCATTGGCTGAAGCCTGTAATTTTGGAAATGTCAAGAGCATCATCTAATCTTCAGGAAATGCCAGGGAATAATTTCACTGGTTTGGCTTTGGTAAATGAACATTTTGTAACTTGTCACCATGAAAGCAATTCTGTTAAGTGTCCAAGATTCTTTCGGTGCAAACTCTTTCTTTCATCTCATACTTTGAAATGTGCAAAAAAAGAGTCAGATTATTGATTCTACTCAATAATAGTCTTGTTACTGATAATAGGAAGAAAAGAATCTAGAAAATCTCCTGCTTGGGTGGGTGGGTGGGAGTTTGACTAGATGACCTACAAGGTCCCTTCTGTTACTCTGTATCAGAGAAAGGAGGGAGAAGAAAAAGGAAGGATAATATGTTATCTGCAGACTAAGGCAAAGGGCTCTAAAATCTTCTAATTGATCATAATATTTCTCCTCTTCCAAAAGGATTTGGGGATGGGTGGGAGAAATGATAAAGAGAATAATCCAGGCCAAACTTTAATATTTGTCTGACATAGATGGGACTAGAAAGTGCTTAATTTTAACTAAATTATTTCTATAATTAGAGGGAATTCATGAGTGGAGTAGCAGTCTTGATTCTTTTGACATACAATATACACACCACTTGCACTTATATATTATCCACATGTAAGAAATTATATAGAAAAAATTACAGAAAACCTACAGTAAGATTTTATGAATGTGAAGTAAAATTTAAAATTGTTATTCTTGGTTGCAATTGATAATATCTATTAGAAGAGCATTATAGTGAATTTGGATCGATTATATTTTAAATACAGAGAGGTTCATGCAGATTAATATTACATTCTTTTGATTTAATTAGATTAAATGATGTCTCTTCAAAAAAAAATTTAAATGTTTTATGAAATATCTATGCTTCTGGATTGTCTTTTTCTATTTAAATGAGGACTTGATGAGTTTATTTTATCGGGTCAAATTTTGCATTTCAAAAATCATAGCTAGGATTAATATAGCTATTTCTGCTTAAAATATCCTGATCTGCAATTACCTAAGCATACTTTTGCCAGAATAAAATCTTTTCTATCATTCTCAGAAGCCCTGAATATTTTGAGGCTCTACCAGAGGAGACCAAAGGGCAAGCTAGTCTGCTTATTTTCCATTAAAGTTTTAATTTTCATCTAAAAATAAGCCCCGGGACTATCTCCTTTGGTTACTGACAAGATGTTAAAGTACTGCCATTAATTCATCTTTTTACTCACAAATATATTACCATCTAGGGGGATTCATTGTTTCAGGTCTCAAAATGAATAGCCTGTGGCATATTGTAAAGACTTCTGCCCAATTAAATCAGTTCAAGGTCATTCGTAGCCAATGAAATAGCAAAAATAAAAATCTAGTAAAATAAGGATGTGACATTTTAGCCTCATATTTTAATTATCAAAATATACTTCTATGCTGCATCATAGTGAAGCCTAAGTATTCTTAATAATTACTATAGTACAAACATTTTGATCTTTTACAATGAAGCTCATTGAGAAATACAATTCCTCTCCACCTTATAGGGGAGATGGGTGGCATAAAAGTTTAATAAACTTAACATTTTTTGTCATTACAAAGGGAAAAAAGGAAAGAAAATAAGTAGGCAGATAATATATAATATCTATTTAGTTGTCTACCTGTTTGAAATGAAGCAACCTGGTTAAAGGATATTCATATGTTTATATATAGGTATTTATTGACTTATACTTGAACCTGGAATTAGGGTATAAGTCATGCTAGTCACTAGTGGATCACCATATGATCAACCATTTGACCATATGACCCACCATTTGACCATGCCTGATTTTATGACCCTTTTTTGCAGTGGTTGTTAAGCAAATCCATTGTCTGCAAAGGTTGTTTCTGGCAGAAACCAGAATAAAATGCCAATTTCAGGCAGGAAAAACCCATTGTAAATCATTATCTAGATGCTCAAAATGTGATCAGGTACCCAGCCACTGGAACTCTAAATCCAGGTTCAAAGTAATTGTGGGTTCATCATAATTTTGAACAATTGTGAAGCAATAGGCTGTAATTGAAAGACGATACATTTACACAAATCATGTACAATATGTATATCTTCTCCATATGTCTTTGGAAATTCTCAGTCATCCAGGTCATGGTTGTCCCAAAGGTCCTTTTTCAAAAGGCAACTAGACTTTCTTTGTTTTTCTTGAAGATGTTTCCCTTCTCATGCAAGAAGCTGAACTGAAAAGGCTTCTTGGATGAGAAGCAAAATGTCTTCAAGGAAAAATAAAGTCTAGTTGCTTTTTGAAAAAGCATATTTGAGACATATCCATATATTGCTCTTACATTGAGACTGTATTGATTACTATTTCTAAATTGTTCTAGATGCCAGCTAAATGAAATTTAGAA